>NW_021822554.1:0-158251 GCF_901001165.1 Salmo trutta
CTGAAGATTATATAATCATGAATCATACCGCTGTCCTCCTGGAGGGATAGAGAGAAACCATACTGATGCCTTCTCTCCAATCATTCACTTTCACTTTCTCGCTCCCTTTTTTTCCCATCTCTTGTTCACTTCCTGTTTCTCTCTCCCACCCTGCATGTATTTCTCTCACTTGCTCACTCTTTCCCTTCCTCTCTCTCTCTTTACAGTATAGCCCCTCTCTCTTTCTCTCTTTCTCTCTCTTTACAGTATAGCCCCTCTCTCTTTCTCTCTTTCTCTCTGTTTACAGTATAGCCCCTCTCTCTTTCTCTCTTTCTCTCTGTTTACAGTATAGCCCCTCTCTCTCTCTTTCTCTCTGTTTACAGTATAGCCCCTCTCTCTCTCTCTCTTTCTCTCTGTTTACAGTATAGCCCCTCTCTCTCTCTTTCTCTCTCTTTATGGTATACCCCCTCTCTCTCTTTCTCTCTCTTTATGGTATAGTCCCTCTCTCTCTCTTTATGGTATAGTCCCTCTCTCTCTCTTTATGGTATACCCCCTCTCTCTCTTTCTCTCTCTTTTATGGTATAGTCCCTCTCTCTCTCTCTTTGGTATAGTCCCTCTCTTTATGGTATAGCCCCTCTCTCTCTTTCTCTCTCTTTATGGTATACCCCCTCTCTCTCTCTTTCTCTGTCTTGACGTTGATGAATGGAAAATCATGGAGATGACAACATCATTACTCATCCTCAGGACAGACGGACACACCACCTAGAAGAGAGGAGAGGAAGATAAGGGGGGCGAGAGGAGGAGAGGGGGGGAGGGACAGAGGAGACTGCTTAGACTGCATGTGGTACAAGAACGTAAGATGAGAGGGGAGAAAATATATGGAATTGATATATTATATATTACTATATATTATGATATATTATTACTATATTATTATATATTGTATATCATTATATATTAAGAGAGGGGGAGGAGAAAAAAGAGGAAGAGCTCTTCGGGAGAGAGAGAAGAGGGATTGTGAGAGAAGAGGGACAGTAGAGAAAGACTACAGGAGGAAGAGAGAGAGAGTGTAGAGTCCTGTCTGTAGTCTGTATAAGTAGCAGTGTGATTAATGCAGAAGCCTCAGTGTGAGCTGTAGAGGAGGATGAGGCCACCAGATAACACTACGGAACACGGGAGATGTGACTAGCCCTCTGCACAGCACAATAAATAACACACAAACACACAGTAGCGCTTTCAGTTTTTTCAAGCACACACACATAGGCTACTCAATCAGCTGAGCATACACACATTTCTTCTCTCACTCTTTGTTTTTTTTGTCAGTCTTTCTTTTCCACTCAAACAAACTCTCCTCGTTAAGTAGCTTGCTTTGTGTTCACGCACTTAGTACAGTCTGGTAGTTTCTCCCGTCAGTTCACGGGTGCAAGGGTAAGGTTTTTCTGGTTTTGTATTGCTATGGCGCCCTCTTGTGTGTAGTTATTGAAAATGTCAGGTAGGCAAACAGTTTAGTTTATCTGAACCGGTCGGCATATTGATATACAGCCTATTTAACAAATATCAAATGTGTTGATTGTTTGCTACATTTTTTGGGACAGTGAATTTAAAAAAAAAATTTTTTTTACATCCTACATCAAAATAGACCTACTTGATAATGATTTGTTGAGCATGTTTGAATGGTTAGTATTAGGAAAGTAGGCCGATTTAGGATGGAATAACAGCTTGTGTTGCGTTGCACTGAGTGCAGGTACATTAGTCTACATGCCCGGGGGACCCTACCCATTTAAACACGCACAACAAATCCTCACCAGCTACTAGAGCTATATGGCTGCTGCACATAATCAGACAACAACACAACCATTTACAGTTGCATTGTTGACATTACCAATATTAGTGTGTATTTAGCCCTCTGAAATGCACGCTCGAAAGCGTCCTCGTTCGACCCTGAGGAGAAGCTAGTCTGTCATTTTGGGTTGTGACCCCCTCTACCCCCTGGGTTGTCTCCCCTTCCCTTTCTGTCTGCCACCACGTGAGAGGAGAGTGACTCGGAGATAACAAGGCGGAGAGAGAGAATCATTGAGCTAAACCACTCTCTGTTTACATGTGCTGAATACAAGGCAACATGCCGACAATAACCCTACCGCAGAAAGACAACACACTCTTCAATAACCCTACCGCAGAAAGACAACACACTCTTCAATAACCCTACCGCAGAAAGACAACACACTCTTCAATAACCCTACCGCAGAAAGACAACACACTCTTCAATAACCCTACCGCAGAAAGACAACACACTCTTCAATAACCCTACCGCAGAAAGACAACACACTCTTCAATAACCCTACCGCAGAAAGACAACACACTCTTCAATAACCCTACCGCAGAAAGACAACACACTCTTCAATAACCCTACCGCAGAAAGACAACACACTCTTCAATAACCCTACCGCAGAAAGACAACACACACTTCAATAACCCTACCGCAGAAAGACAACACACTCTTCAATAACCCTACCGCAGAAAGACAACACACTCTTCAAAACAATTGTGGTGACTTGATTGTTGTTGTATTTTGATGTTGCAACTGTAGCTATCAGTTTTTAGAAAGAGACACCGGTACCGTCATATTCCTTGCCCGGTGCTTGGTTCCTCCATCCGCACGAATACAAACTGCAGTCGTCCCGCCTGTTTAGTAAACCGGCCGGCTGCAATCTCAGCCTGAATGAAGACCGAGCTCTAACTAACCCTGTCAGTCACAGCCTTGTTGGGCTGTTTGTTATGTGGATACAGTCTGTTATCAGCGCTCTCCATGGAGACCAGCTAGCTACACTAGTTAGTTATACACTAGCTAGTTATACACTAGTTATACAGTAGCTAGTTATACACTAGTTAGTTATACACTAGTTATACAGTAGGTAGTTATACACTAGTTAGTTATACAGTAGGTAGTTATACACTAGTTAGTTATACAGTAGCTAGCTACACTAGTTAGTTATACAGTAGCTAGTTATACAGTAGTTAGTTATACACTAGTTAGTTATACAGTAGCTAGCTACACTAGTTAGTTATACAGTAGCTAGTTATACACTAGTTAGTTATACAGTAGCTAGTTATACACTAGTTAGTTATACAGTAGCTAGCTACACTAGTTAGTTATACAGTAGCTAGTTATACACTAGTTAGTTATACACTAGTTAGTTATACAGTAGCTAGTTATACACTAGTTAGTTATACAGTAGCTAGTTATACAGTAGTTAGTTATACACTAGTTAGTTATACACTAGTTAGTTATACAGTAGCTAGTTATACACTAGTTAGTTATACAGTAGCTAGTTATACAGTAGTTAGTTATACACTAGTTAGTTATACAGTAGCTAGTTATACACTAGTTAGTTATACAGTAGCTAGCTACACTAGTTAGTTATACAGTAGCTAGTTATACACTAGTTAGTTATATACTAGTTAGTTATACAGTAGCTAGTTATACACTAGTTAGTTATACAGTAGCTAGTTATACAGTAGTTAGTTATACACTAGTTAGTTATACAGTAGCTAGTTATACACTAGTTAGTTATACAGTAGCTAGTTAGTTATACAGTAGCTAGTTATACACTAGTTAGGCATACAGTAGTTAGTTATACAGTAGTTAGGCATACAGTAGTTAGTTATACACTAGTTAGTTATACACTAGTTAGTTATACAGTAGTTAGTTATACACTAGTTAGGCATACAGTAGTTAGTTATACACTAGTTAGTTATACAGTAGTTAGGCTACAGTAGTTAGGCATACAGTAGCTAGTTATACACTAGTTACTTATACACTAGTTAGTTATACACTAGTTAGTTATACAGTAGTTAGTTATACACTAGTTAGGCATACAGTAGTTAGTTATACACTAGTTAGTTATACAGTAGTTAGGCATACAGTAGTTAGTTATACACTAGTTACTTATACACTAGTTAGTTATACAGTAGTTAGTTATACAGTAGTTAGTTATACACTAGTTAGTTATACACTAGTTAGTTATACAGTAGTTAGTTATACACTAGTTAGTTATACAGTAGTTAGTTATACAGTAGTTAGTTATACACTAGTTAGTTATACACTAGTTAGTTATACAGTAGTTAGTTATACACTAGTTAGGCATACAGTAGTTAGTTATACACTAGTTAGTTATACAGTAGTTAGGCTACAGTAGTTAGGCATACAGTAGCTAGTTATACACTAGTTACTTATACACTAGTTAGTTATACAGTAGTTAGGCATACAGTAGTTAGGCATACAGTAGTTAGTTATACACTAGATACTTATACACTAGTTAGTTATACAGTAGTTAGGCATACAGTAGTTAGGCATACAGTAGTTAGTTATACACTAGTTACTTATACACTAGTTAGTTATACAGTAGTTAGTTATACAGTAGTTACTTATACACTAGTTAGTTATACAGTAGTTAGTTATACAGTAGTTAGTTATACAGTAGCTAGTTATAACACTAGTTAGTTATACAGTAGTTAGTTATACAGTAGCTAGCTACAGTAGTTAGTTGTACACTAGTTAGTTATACAGTAATTAGTTATACAGTAGCTAGCTACAGTAGTTAGTTATACACTAGTTAGTTATACAGTAGTTAGTTATACAGTAGTTAGTTATACAGTAGCTAGTTATACAGTAGTTAGTTATACAGTAGCTAGTTATACAGTAGTTAGTTATACAGTAGCTAGTTATACAGTAGTTAGTTATACAGTAGTTAGTTATACAGTAGCTAGTTATACAGTAGTTAGGCATACAGTAGTTAGGCATAGAGTAGCTAGTTATACAGTAGTTAGTTATACAGTAGTTAGGCATAGAGTAGCTAGTTATACAGTAATTAGTTATACAGTAGTTAGTTATACAGTAGTTAGTTATACAGTAGTTAGGCATAGAGTAGCTAGTTATACAGTAGCTAGTTATACAGTAGTTAGTTATACAGTAGTTAGTTATACAGTAGTTAGGCACGGCAGTTTAAACAATCGCTATCTAGCAGCAGTAACGCGTTAGTTAACTAACTACCAGGAAGCCAAGATCTAGTAAACAGCTTGTTGTTAGAGTCATGAAATGTTCCTCCAGACCCGTTTCTTCATTCAACAACTGTTTGGTAACGTTTGTATTGGTTTGATTTGTTATATTACTTTTGGATGACAAGTGGAATCAGTAGTGTCCCGGTAAAACGTCACATTTTACGACACCTATCCGGTGTATGTGACGATAAAACATATAACGTTAAATGAACTAATATCAGGGGTACATTACTTTACTAGCTAGTTAGCTACAGTTACTTAGGACCATAACTGTCAACTTCAAATGGGCTATAGTTAGTTAGTTAGCTAGTAGCAAGTTGTCTTAGCTACTGTAACTACGTTAGCTAGTTAGTTAACTGTAGATATCTAGCTAACCAAGTAAAACTAAATCTGAGCTGTTTTATCTAGATGACTAGTTATATTTCTCTAAATAGTCATACATAGGCTTTCCATACAAACAATAAAGCATTGTCCTGTGTCAGCAAGTCTAGCTAGTCAGCTAACGTCAGCTACTTGTGCTAGCATAGCTGGATAGACTGATAGACTGGTGGTTGCTAGCTAACCTAGCTGTGTTTGTAAAGTTGTCCCAACTAGTGTTGTTACTAGTTAGAGAATCTATCTATCTTGCAGAATGACAGCTGAGAGTTAGCTGTTCATCTAGCTGGCCTGTCCTGAACTCAACTCTAACTGGGAAAACTTTCAAAGCAGAAATTAGCTTGTTTTTTGACACACCAGTCTTCGTTGTGATGCATATGATCTGTTTTATGGGACACATGTAATCCCTGTCACTAACTGATGTAGGGTACTACATGTTGATCAGCCCTTGCCAATAGCATGCTATAGCATGTATGTATGGTGTGGTCAGTTTGGCTTTCTCACTATAGACCCCGGAAGAGGGGTTACGTTTGCTTTTCAGCTGCTTACCTTCTAGCAACTGCTTTTGTTTTTAGGGAAGTCAGTCAGGGGTCTCAACTTACTGTTGCCAGGTAGAATAGTACAATACACAAGGTGACGTTTCGAAACGTGGTTGTGCATCAGCAGTTTCTCTTGTGATGTCAGTCACTGGTAGTCAGTCAATTAGCCCTTATAAGCAAAATAAATGTAGGTTGCTAAATGTGTTTAGTGGCCAGCTAGCTGAACTTGTTATCATGGTTGAATTACCGGCCAGGGGGGGGTCCCCATTGATTTTATTAGTCAGTCTCACTATGATATCATATTTAAAACCACAAACATTTCTCTTCACCCTGTGGCAAAATGTGTAATACTGTGTGAAATTAGTAAAATATTGCAAAATCTTCTCTCTGCCCCATGGCAAAATGTGTAGGATCGCAGCAAACTTGCTTTAAAACAGCAACATTTTCTCTCATGGTAAAATGTGTAGATTTGTGCCAAATTAAGGGAGAAGACTAGGACAGTATGGAGGGAGAAGACTAGGACTGTATGGAGGGAGAAGACTAGGACTGTATGGAGGGTGAAGACTAGGACTGTATGGAGGGAGAAGACTAGGACTGTATGGAGGGAGAAGACTAGGACTGTATGGAGGGAGAAGACTAGGACTGTATGGAGGGAGAAGACTAGGACTGTATGGAGGGAGAAGACTAGGACTGTATGGAGGGAGAAGACTAGGACTGTATGGAGGGAGAAGACTAGGACTGTATGGAGGGTGAAGACTAGGACTGTATGGAGGGTGAAGACTAGGACTGTATGGAGGGAGAAGACTAGGACTGTATGGAGGGAGAAAACTAGGACTGTATGGAGGGAGAAGACTAGGACTGTATGGAGGGAGAGAGGAGGACTGTATGGAGGGAGAAGACTAGGACTGTATGGAGGGTGAGAGGAGGACTGTATGGAGGGAGAAAACTAGGACTGTATGGAGGGAGAAGACTAGGACTGTATGGAGGGAGAGAGGAGGACTGTATGGAGGGAGAAGACTAGGACTGTATGGAGGGAGAAGACTAGGACTGTATGGAGGGAGAAGACTAGGACTGTATGGAGGGAGAAGACTAGGACTGTATGGAGGGAGAAGACTAGGACTGTATGGAGGGAGAAGACTAGGACTGTATGGAGGGAGAAAACTAGGACTGTATGGAGGGTGAAGACTAGGACTGTATGGAGGGAGAAGACTAGGACTGTATGGAGGGAGAAGACTAGGACTGTATGGAGGGAGAGAGGAGGACTGTATGGAGGGAGAAGACTAGGACAGTATGGAGGGAGAGAGGAGGGTTCTGTGTAGGGATATGTGGTTGAACAGTGTTACAGTAAACCATCCAGGGGTTTAAGCTAATAGTTTGTGGGTATATGTACCGTCACAGCACCGTGTTGTCTCTCACCCTGCTCTGTACCGTCACAGCACCGTGTTGTCTCTCACCCTGCTCTGTACCGTCACAGCACCGTGTTGTCTCTCACCCTGCTCTGTACCGTCACAGCACCGTGTTGTCTCTCACCCTGTTCTGCTCTGTACCATCACAGCACCGTGTTGTCTCTCACCCTGCTCTGCTCTGTACCGTCACAGCACCGTGTTGTCTCTCACCCTGCTCTGTACCGTCACAGCACCGTGTTGTCTCTCACCCTGTTCTGCTCTGTACCGTCACAGCACCGTGTTGTCTCTCACCCTGTTCTGCTCTGTACCGTCACAGCACCGTGTTGTCTCTCACCCTGCTCTGTACCGTCACAGCACCGTGTTGTCTCTCACCCTGTTCTGCTCTGTACCATCACAGCACCGTGTTGTCTCTCACCCTGTTCTGCTCTGTACCGTCACAGCACCGTGGGCAGAGTTATTTTAGGGATTAGGCAGGCTAAGTGTTAAAGACGTCAGATAAGCGTTGCCTGGGGGTTACTAATGTTACGTTAAAGCTACAAGGGAAGTCTGGATCCAAATGTGTCTTGACACATCATGGTGTCTGTCTCACTCTGTGTTACTATAGACGACTACTACTACTGGGCCCAGAGACGGGTCTAGCTAGCCTGGTCCCTGATTGGTTTGTGCTTTTGTCTACTCCCTATTGTCATTGTGGAGCTAAAGAGAGCAGAACCTGACTGGCACCCAGGCTAAGGTCGAGCTACAACATCTTTAATCCCCTGACTGAGACGTGGTATTTGACAGAACACGTTGGTGTTAGATGCTAAGCCCACTATAAGACCTGACAGACACCATCATTCTGGAATGTGGTCTCAACATATTTTTAGGAGCTCAAATTGGATAATCAGTTCACTGACTGACTGGTTCCAACAGTCGACTACTTCATCTCAACTCCAGGTCTGACGACGGAGGCGGCCTGTCGTTCCTCAACTCCAGGTCTGACGACGGAGCTGGCCTGTCGTTCCTCAACTCCAGTTCTGACGACGGAGGTGGCCTGTCGTTCCTCAACTCCAGGTCTGACGACGGAGGTGGCCTGTCGTCCCTCAACTCCAGGTCTGACGACGGAGGTGGCCTGTCGTCCCTCAACTCCAGGTCTGACGACGGAGGTGGCCTGTCGTCCCTCAACTCCAGGTCTGACGACGGAGGTGGCCTGTCGTTCCTCAACTCCAGGTCTGACGACGGAGGTGGCCTGTCGTTCCTCAACTCCAGGTCTGACGACGGAGGTGGCCTGTCGTTCCTCAACTCCAGGTCTGACGACGGAAGTGGCCTGTCGTTCCTCAACTCCAGGTCTGACGACGGAGGTGGCCTGTCGTTCCTCAACTCCAGGTCTGACGACAGAGGTGGCCTGTCGTTCCTCAACTCCAGGTCTGACGACGGAGGGGGCCTGTGGTTTGCTGCTCAATGTGCTGTCTACAGTCTCTTGGTAGAACCCTGTCTCTTAGCTTGTGGTAGGTGATTAGCTTAGATGAAGTCAATCAAAGAGTCTACTTTGGCCTAAAGAGTGAGACTTCTCAGTGAAGCTTGTGTGTGGCCTCTTCTACTTTGATCTTAGCTAATGTGAGCAGAATATGTGAAAGGTTTCAGTGTCGTCACCATTAGTGATATTAAGAGGACATCCACAGAAGTGCCATCTGGTAACCCCCCTTTCTCTCCCCCTCTCTCTCCTCCCTGCCTCCCTCGTTCTTCCACCCTCTCTCTGCTAGGAGCTCCCAGTCTGCTCTCCCTCCCTCTCCCTCCCTCTCTCCCCCTCTCTCTCCTCCCTGCCTCCCTCGTTCTTCCACCCTCTCTCTGCTAGGAGCTCCCAGTCTGCTCTCCCTCCCTCTCTCCCCCTCTCTCTCCTCCCTGCCTCCCTCGTTCTTCCACCCTCTCTCTGCTAGGAGCTCCCAGTCTGCTCTCCCTCCCTCTCTCCCCCTCTCCCCCTCGCCCCTGTAGCGATTAAGCAACACAGCGTGATGCTAAATATAGCTTCTATTCGAGAGGAAAGCGGTGGTAATTTAGCTGTGTTTTAGACTCTGACACACACACACACACACACACACACACACACACACACACACACACACACACACGAGTGGCCATTCCGCAGTAGCAGCATAATGGATGAGATTAGAAATGAGTTTAATAGTCACATGTACAGGGTTAAAGGTGTCATTACAGGGTACGGAGAAATCCTTGCGCTCCAAAAAAAGGAAAGAAAACAATATATATATGTACAGTCGTGGCCAAAAGTTTTGAGAATGACACAAATATTAATTTCCACAAAGTTTGCTGCTTCAGTGTCTAGATATATTTGTCAGATGTTACTATGGAATACTGAAGTATAATTACAAGCATTTCATAAGTGTCAAAGGCTTTTATTGACAATTGCATGAAGTTGACGCAAAGAGTCAATATTTCCAGTGTTGACCCTTCTTTTTCAAGACCTCTGCAATCCGCCCTGGCATGCTGTGTCACAGCTGTCTTCAGAAAGGGACCAAAATGCAGCAGAGTTAGTGTTCAGCATCATTTAATTCAAAAAAAGATCACTGGAACACTATAAAACAAGAAAATACCGACAGCTCAACAGTACTGACAGCATAACACACTGAACAGAAACAATTACCCACAACTCCAAAGAAAAACACACACTCCTATATAGGACTCCCAATCAAAGGCAACTCAACACACCTGACCCTGGCAGACGGACCACTCGGGCTGGGCCGGAGGACAGGCGGGCCACTCGGGCTGGGCCGGAGGACAGGCGGGCCACTCGGGCTGGGCCGGAGGACAGGCGGGCCACTCGAGCTGGGCCGGAGGACAGGCGGGCCACTCGAGCTGGGCCGGAGGACAGGCGGGCCACTCGGGCAGACCCGGACAGGCGGGCCACTCGGGCTAGGCCGGAGGACAGGCGGGCCACTCGAGCTGGGCCGGAGGACAGGCGGGCCACTCGGGCTGGGCCGGAGGACAGGCGGGCCACTCGGGCAGACCCGGGCAGTCAGGCAGCTCTGGCGACTGCTGACTGGCAGGCAGCTCTGGCGACTCCTGACTGGCAGGCAGCTCTGGCGACTCCTGACTGGCAGGCAGCTCTGGCGACTCCTGACTGGCAGGCAGCTCTGGCGACTCCTGACTGGCAAGGCTGGGCTGACACACTAGACGCCTGATGCGTGGGGCTGGCACTGGACGTGCCAGCCTGGAGACACGCACCTCCATGCTAGTGCGGGGAGCTGGCCTGGGGCTCCATTCTTGCCCCGCAAAACTGCCCTTGTGCCCCCCCAAAAAAATGTCTTGGGGCTGCCTCTCGAGTTTACTAAACTCTTCCATAGCCCTGGAAACGCTCCTCCTTATCTCTGCCCACTCCATCCTTCCTCCTCGTTCCTCTGCTGCTTGGTCCTGGTTTGGTGGGTAATTCTGTCACAGCTGTCTTCAGAAAGGGACCAAAATGCAGCAGAGTTAGTGTTCAGTATCATTTAATTCAAAAAAAGATCACTTGAACACTACAAAACAAGAAAATACCGACAGCTCAACAGTACTGACAGCATAACACACTGAACAGAAACAATTACCCACAACCCCAAAGAAAAACACACACTCCTATATAGGACTCCCAATCAAAGGCAACTCAACACACCTGCCTTCAATTGGGAATCCTAATCACCAACACAACCATTCACACACACTAAACCCCTGCCACATCCTGACCAAAACTAATCCAATTGCTCCCTCTGCTGGTCAGGATGTGACATGCTGTCAATTAACTTCTGGGCCACATCCTGACTGATGGCAGCCCATTCTTGCATAATCAATGCTTGGAGTTTGTCAGAATTTGTGGGTTTTTGTTTGTCCACCCGCCTCTTCAGGATTGACCACAAGTTCTTAATGGGATTAAGGTCTGGGGAGTTTCCTGGCCATGGACCCAAAATATATATTATTATATTGATGTATTGTTCCCCGAGCCACTTAGTTATCACTTTTGCCTTATGTCAAGGTGCTCCATCATGCTGGAAAAGGCATTGTTTGTCACCAAACTGTTCCTGGATGGTTGGGAGAAGTTGCTCTCGGAGGATGTGTTGGTACCATTCTTTATTCATGGCTGTGTTCTTAGGCAAAATTTTGAGTGAGCCCACTCCCTTGGCTGAGAAGCAACCCCACACATGAATGGTCTCAGGATGCTTTACTGTTGGCATGACACAGGACTGATGGTAGCGCTCACCTTGTCTTCTCCGGACAAGCTTTTTTCCGGATGCCCCAAACAATCAGAAAGGGGATTCATCAGAGAAAATTACTTTACCCCAGTCCTCAGCAGTCCAATCCCTGTACCTTTTGCAGAATATCAGTCTGTCCCTGATGTTTTTCCTGGAGAGAAGTGGCTTCTTTGCTGCCCTTCTTGACACCAGGCCACCCTCCAAAAGTCTTTGCCTCACTGTGCGTGCAGATGCACTCACACCTGCTGCCATTCCTGAGCAAGCACTGTACTGGTGATGCCCCGATCCCGCAGCTGAATCAACTTTAGGAAACGGTCCCGGCGCTTGCTGGACTTTCTTGGGCGCCCTGAAGCCTTCTTCACAACAATTGAACCGCTCTTCTTGAAGTTCTTGATGATCCGATAAATGGTTGATTAAGGTGCAATCTTACTGGCAGCGATATCCTTGCCTGTGAAGCCCTTTTTGTGCAAAGCAATGATGATGGCACGTGTTTCCTTGCAGGTAACCATGGTTGACAGACGAAGAACAATGATTCCAAGCACCACCCTCCTTTTGAAGCTTCCAGTCTGTTATTCGAACTCAATCAGTATGACAGAGTGATCACCAGCCTTGTCCTCGTCAACACTCACACCTGTGTTAACGAGAAGAATCACTGACATGATGTCAGCTGGTCCTTTTGTGGCAGGGCTGAAATGCAGTGGAAATGTTTTTGGGGGATTCAGTTAATTTGCATTGCAAAGAGGGACTTTGTAATTAATTGCAATTCATCTGATCACTCTTCATAACATTCTGCAGTATATGCAAATTGCCATCATACAAACTGAGGCAGGAGACACAAATATTAATTTTCATTCTCAAAACTTTTGGCCACAACTCGTATGTATGTAATGAATGAATGGATGGATGGATGGATGGATGGATGGATGGATGGATGGATGGAACACTGTTCAATCCCTACACACACACAGTACCAGTCAAAAACTTTAGAACACCTAATCCTTCAAGGGTTTTTCTTTATTTTTACTATTTTCTACATTGTAGAATAACTATGTAATAACAGATAGGGATTCATGTAGTAACCAAAACAAAGTGTTAAACAAATGAAAATATATTTTATATTTGAGATTCTTCAGGGTGGCCAGCCTTTGCCTTGATGACAGCTTTGCACACTCTTGGCATTCATATCAGGGTCTTTTGTCAACACTTTTGTCTCACTTCCCCCCTCTTGGTATTGGTAAGACAGCTTTTCTGAGGTAAATGAATAAAGAATGCTTTTCTACCATGACAGATCTTAGGCTACTTCAAAGCAAGGTAACTAGCAAACACATGTTTATCAATATAATCTTGTATGGTTAAAATATTCCGTTATTTGTCAGTTAGGCTACGTTAATTTGAGCTCTTGAGAGGCGTTTTTACAACAGGAGTATGTAACATTTGTTTAATAACGCACCTGTTCTGGTGTGTCGGCCATTTGTAGTTATGAGTGCAGGTGAAATAGTTAACTACCAAGATAACTAGCCAGGCTACGCAATAGGTTTTGAATTGACTGTGTAGTTAGTCTGTTGTCTATCATTCTTATAGGTTACCTGCTTCTGCAAGGAAGCTCTTTCCCTCTCCTCTCTCTCCTCTCTCTCTCTGTGTCTCTGTCTCTCTCTCTCTCCTCTCTCTGTCTCTGTCTCCTCTCTTTTGTCTCTGTCTCTCCCTCTCCTCTCTCTCCTCTCTGTCTCTGTCTCTCTCTGTGCCTCTGTCTCTCCCTCTCATCGCACTGGACCAGAATCTTTCCAGAATTTTCATGAACCCCATTTGATGACGAGAAATGAGCTATAACTGGGCAAATACTCACAAACTAACAAGGGCAATCAACAAATGTGCACATGTCGCGTCCGCAGGGGATTGATAAAAGACAGCTTATGCCTGTCAACAGGGCCGAGTCACTGTAGCTCAGCAAGCGTTTCCCCGGCTGCAGAGGCTTCAGGAGGGAGGCTGCCACCCTGTTCTGCCACTGCCACACAGGGTCCAGCTCCTGGTTGCTGGACAGAACTGGATCGTGGGGCTGGGCTGAGAGGGGGCTCTAAGAGCATAAATTGGGAGGAAAGTGTGCAAAAAAAATTGTATCCAGAGATCACTGATCCGTTTCTGATCAGAGTAACTGTTTGATATTGTGATTTTTAATCTATATTCTGCTTGCCTGACTATTTATTTTTACTTGTTTACTATGCGTTAATGTCGTGCCCTGCACACACTGTGTGTGTGTGTGTGTGTGTGTGTGTGTGTGTGTGTGTGTGTGTGTGTGTGTGTGTGTGTGTGTGTGTGTGTGTGTGAGAGAGAAGAGGACGGTGTAGACCTAGAGGCATTAGGGGTGGTTCTGTTTCAACACACACACACACACACACACACACACACACACACACACACACACACACACAGGCTAGACCCAGCCTCCAGTCAGCACACACTACAACAGACACACCGCAACACACATAAACACTCAACAATCAATTTCACAACACATTTACTGAATTATCATGATAAAGACCAATTGAACGATGCATTTGTAACATTAAAGTGCACAAGTAAATGTTTTATTTTTAAATAACTACTAGAATGTTGTTGCTATCAATTGTCCTGTTAGCAGTAGCCCATATTAGCAGACTTAACTCATTTAAAACTTCACGTCTCTAGTATTTATTTAACCTTTATTTAACTAGGCAAGTCAGTTCAGAACAAATTCTTATTTACAATGACGGCCTACCGGGGAACAGTGGGTTTACTGTCTTATTCAGGGGCAGAACGACAGATTTTTACCTTGTCAGCTCGGGGATTCGATTTAGCAACCTTTCGGTTACTGGCCCAACGCTATAACCACTAGGCTACCTGCCGCTCTAACCACTAAGCTACCTGCCGCTCTAACCACTAAGCTACCTGCCGCTCTAACCACTAGGCTACCTGCCTCTCTAACCACTAGACTACCTGCCGCTCTAACCACTAAGCTACCTGCCGCTCTAACCACTAGGCTACCTGCCTCTCTAACCACTAGGCTACCTGCCGCTCTAACCACTAGGCTACCTGCCTCTCTAACCACTAGGTTACCTGCCTCTCTAACCACTAGACTACCTGCCTCTCTAACCACTAGGCTACCTGCCTCTCTAACCACTAGACTACCTGCCTCTCTAACCACTAGGCTACCTGCCGCTCTAACCACTAGGCTACCTGCCTCTCTAACCACTAGGTTACCTGCCTCTCTAACCACTAGACTACCTGCCTCTCTAACCACTAGGCCACCTGCCTCTCTAACCACTAGACTACCTGCCTCTCTAACCACTAGGCTACCTGCCTCTCACACCACTAGGCTACCTGCCTCTCTAACCACTAGGCTATCTGCCTCTCTAACCACTAGGCTACCTGCCTCTCTAACCACTAGGCTACCTGCCTCTCTAACCACTAGACTACCTGCCTCTCTAACCACTAGGCTACCTGCCTCTCTAACCACTAGGCTACCTGCCTCTCTAACCACTAGGCTACCTGCCTCTCACACCACTAGGCTACCTGCCTCTCTAACCACTAGGCTATCTGCCTCTCTAACCACTAGGCTACCTGCCTCTCTAACCACTAGGCTACCTGCCTCTCTAACCACTAGACTACCTGCCTCTCTAACCACTAGGCTACCTGCCTCTCTAACCACTAGGCTACCTGCCTCTCTAACCACTAGGCTACCTGCCTCTCTAACCACTAGGCTACCTGCCTCTCTAACCACTAGGCTACCTGCCTCTCTAACCACTAGGCTACCTGTCTCTCTAACCACTAGGCTACCTGCCTCTCTAACCACTAGGCTACCTGCCTCTCTAACCACTAGACTACCTGCCTCTCTAACCACTAGGCTACCTGCCTCTCTAACCACTAGGCTACCTGCCTCTCTAACTACTAGACTACCTGCCTCTCTAACCACTAGGCTACCTGCCTCTCTAACCACTAGGCTACCTTCCTCTCTAACCACTAGGCTACCCGCCTCTCTAACCACTAGGCTACCTGCCTCTCTAACCACTAAGCTACCTGCCTCTCTAACCACTAGGCTACCTGCCTCTCTAACCACTAAGCTACCTGCCTCTCTAACCACTAAGCTACCTGCCTCTCTAACCACTAGACTACCTGCCTCTCTAACCACTAGGCTACCTGCCTCTCTAACCACTAAGCTACCTGCCTCTCTAACCACTAGGCTACCTTCCTCTCTAACCACTAGGCTACCTGCCTCTCTAACCACTAAGCTACCTGCCTCTCTAACCACTAGACTACCTGCCTCTCTAACCACTAAGCTACCTGCCTCTCTAACCACTAGGCTACCCGCCTCTCTAACCACTAGGCTACCTGCCTCTCTAACCACTAAGCTACCCGCCTCTCTAACCACTAGGCTACCTGCCTCTCTAACCACTAAGCTACCTGCCTCTCTAACCACTAGACTACCTGCCTCTCTAACCACTAGGCTACCTTCCTCTCTAACCACTAGGCTACCCGCCTCTCTAACCACTAGACTACCTGCCTCTCTAACCACTAGACTACCTGCCTCTCTAACCACTAGACTACCTGCTTCTCTAACCACTAGACTACCTGCCTCTCTAACCACTAGACTACCTGCCCCTCTAACCACTAGGCTACCCGCCTCTCTAACCACTAGACTACCTGCCTCTCTAACCACTAGGCTACCTTCCTCTCTAACCAATAGGCTACCTGCCTCTCTAACCACTAGGCTACCTGCCTCTCTAACCACTAGGCTACCTGCCTCTCTAACCACTAGGCTACCTGCCTCTCTAACCACTAGTCTACCTGCCTCTCTCACCACTAGGCTACCTGCCTCTCTAACCACTAGGCTACCTGCCTCTCTAACCACTAGGCTACCTGCCTCTCTAACCACTATGCTAGCTGCTTCTCTAACCACTAGGCTACCTTCCTCTCTAACCACTAGGCTACCTGCCTCTCTAACCACTAGGCTACCTGCCTCTCTAACCACTAGGCTACCTTCCTCTCTAACCACTAGACTACCTGCCTCTCTAACCACTAGGCTACCTTCCTCTCTAACCACTAGGCTACCTGCCTCTCTAACCACTAAGCTACCTGCCTCTCTAACCACTAGACTACCTGCCTCTCTAACCACTAGGCTACCTGCCTCTCTAACCACTAAGCTACCTGCCTCTCTAACCACTAGGCTACCTTCCTCTCTAACCACTAGGCTACCTGCCTCTCTAACCACTAAGCTACCTGCCTCTCTAACCACTAGACTACCTGCCTCTCTAACCACTAAGCTACCTGCCTCTCTAACCACTAGGCTACCCGCCTCTCTAACCACTAGGCTACCTGCCTCTCTAAGCACTAAGCTACCCGCCTCTCTAACCACTAGGCTACCTGCCTCTCTAACCACTAAGCTACCTGCCTCTCTAACCACTAGGCTACCTTCCTCTCTAACCACTAGGCTACCTGCCTCTCTAACCACTAAGCTACCTGCCTCTCTAACCACTAGGCTACCCGCCTCTCTAACCACTAGGCTACCCGCCTCTCTAACCACTAGGTTACCTGCCTCTCTAACCACTAGGCTACCTGCCTCTCTAACCACTAGGCTACCCGCCTCTCTAACCACTAGGTTACCTGCCTCTCTAACCACTAGGCTACCTGCCTCTCTAACCACTAGGCTACCTGCCTCCTCTAACCACTAGGCTACCTGCCTCTCTAACCACTAGGCTACCTGCCTCTCTAACCACTAGGCTACCTGCCTCTCTAACCACTAGACTACCTGCCTCTCTAACCACTAGGCTACCTGCCTCCTCTAACCACTAGGCTACCTGCCTCTCTAACCACTAGGCTACCTGCCTCTCTAATCACTAGGCCACCTGCCTCTCTATCAACTAGGCCACCTGCCTCTCTAACCACTAGGCTACCTGCCTCTCTAACCACTAGGTTACCTGCCTCTCTAACCACTAGGCTACCTGCCTCTCTAACCACTAGGCTACCTGCCTCTCTAACCACTAGGCTACCTGCCTCTCTAACCACTAGGCTACCTGCCTCTCTAACCACTAGGTTACCTGCCTCTCTAACCACTAGGCTACCTGCCTCTCTAACCACTAGGCTACCTGCCTCTCTAACCACTAGGCTACCTGCCTCTCTAACCACTAGGCTACCTGCCTCTCTAACCACTAGGTTACCTGCCTCTCTAACCACTAGGCTACCTGCCTCTCTAACCACTAGGCTACCTGCCTCTCTAACCACTAGGCTACCTGCCTCTCTAACCACTAAGCTACCTGCCTCTCTAACCACTAGACTACCTGCCTCTCTAACCACTAGACTACCAGCCCCTCTAACCACTAGGCTACCCGCCTCTCTAACCACTAGACTACCTGCCTCTCTAACCACTAGGCTACCCGCCTCTCTAACCACTAGGCTACCTTCCTCTCTAACCACTAGACTACCTGCCTCTCTAACCACTAGACTACCTGCCTCTCTAACCACTAGGCTACCTGCATCTCTAACCACTAGACTACCTGCCTCTCTAACCACTAGACTACCTGCCTCTCTAACCACTAGACTACCTGCCTCTCTAACCACTAGGCTACCTTCCTCTCTAACCACTAGACTACCTGCCTCTCTAACCACTAGACTACCTGCCTCTCTAACCACTAGACTACCTGCCTCTCTAACCACTAGGCTACCTTCCTCTCTAACCACTAGGCTACCTGCCTCTCTAACCACTAAGCTACCTGCCTCTCTAACCACTAGACTACCTGCCTCTCTAACCACTAGACTACCTGCCTCTCTAACCACTAGGCTACCTGCCTCTCTAACCACTAGGTTACCTGCCTCTCTAACCACTAGGCTACCCGCCTCTCTAACCACTAGGCTACCTGCCTCTCTAACCACTAGGCTACCTGCCTCTCTAACCACTAAGCTACCTGCCTCTCTAACCACTAGGCTACCTGCCTCTCTAACCACTAAGCTACCTGCCTCTCTAACCACTAGGTTACCTGCCTCTCTAACCACTAGGTTACCTGCCTCTCTAATCACTAGGTTACCTGCCTCTCTAACAACTAGGCCACCTGCCTCTCTAACCACTAAGCTACCTGCCTCTCTAACCACTAGGCTACCTGCCTCTCTAACCACTAGGCTACCCGCCTCTCTAACCACTAGGCTACCTGCCTCTCTAACCACTAGGTTACCTGCCTCTCTAACCACTAGGCTACCTGCCTCTCTAACCACTAGGCTACCTGCCTCTCTAACCACTAGGCTACCTGCCTCTCTAACCACTAGGCTACCTGCATCTCTAACCACTAGACTACCTGCCTCTCTAACCACTAGACTACCTGCCTCTCTAACCACTAGACTACCTGCCTCTCTAACCACTAGGCTACCTTCCTCTCTATCCACTAGACTACCTGCCTCTCTAACCACTAGACTACCTGCCTCTCTAACCACTAGACTACCTGCCTCTCTAACCACTAGGCTACCTGCCTCTCTAACCACTAGACTACCTGCCTCTCTAACCACTAGACTACCTGCCTCTCTAACCACTAGACTACCTGCCTCTCTAACCACTAGACTACCTGCCTCTCTAACCACTAGGCTACCTTCCTCTCTAACCACTAGGCTACCTGCCTCTCTAACCACTAGGCTACCTGCCTCTCTAACCACTAGGCTACCTGCCTCTCTAACCACTAGGCTACCTGCCTCTCTAACCACTAAGCTACCTGCCTCTCTAACCACTAGGCTACCTGCCTCTCTAACCACTAGGTTACCTGCCGTTCTAACCACTAGGCTACCTGCCTCCCTAACCACTAGACTACCTGCCTCTCTAACCACTAGGCTACCTGCCTCTCTAACCACTAGGCTACCTGCATCTCTAACCACTAGACTACCTGCCTCTCTAACCACTAGACTACCTGCCTCTCTAACCACTAGACTACCTGCCTCTCTAACCACTAGGCTACCTTCCTCTCTAACCACTAGACTACCTGCCTCTCTAACCACTAGACTACCTGCCTCTCTAACCACTAGACTACCTGCCTCTCTAACCACTAGGCTACCTTCCTCTCTAACCACTAGGCTACCTGCCTCTCTAACCACTAAGCTACCTGCCTCTCTAACCACTAGGCTACCCGCCTCTCTAACCACTAGGTTACCTGCCTCTCTAACCACTAGGCTACCTGCCTCTCTAACCACTAAGCTACCTGCCTCTCTAACCACTAGGCTACCCGCCTCTCTAACCACTAGGCTACCTGCCTCTCTAACCACTAGGCTACCTGCCTCTCTAACCACTAAGCTACCTGCCTCTCTAACCACTAGGCTACCTGCCTCTCTAACCACTAAGCTACCTGCCTCTCTAACCACTAGGCTACCTGCCTCTCTAACCACTAGGCTACCTGCCTCTCTAACCACTAGGCTACCTGCCTCTCTAACCACTAGGCTACCTGCCTCTCTAACCACTAGGTTACCTGCCTCTCTAACCACTAGGTTACCTGCCTCTCTAATCACTAGGCTACCTGCCTCTCTAACCACTAGGCTACCTGCCTCTCTAACCACTAGGTTACCTGCCTCTCTAATCACTAGGCTACCTGCCTCTCTAACCACTAGGCTACCTGCCTCTCTAACCACTAAGCTACCTGCCTCTCTAACCACTAGGTTACCTGCCTCTCTAACCACTAAGCTACCTGCCTCTCTAACCACTAGGCTACCTGCATCTCTAACCACTAGACTACCTGCCTCTCTAACCACTAGGCTACCTGCCTCTCTAACCACTAGGCTACCTGCCTCTCTAACCACTAAGCTACCTGCCTCTCTAACCACTAGACTACCTGCCTCTCTAACCACTAGACTACCTGCCCCTCTAACCACTAGGCTACCCGCCTCTCTAACCACTAGACTACCTGCCTCTCTAACCACTAGACTACCTGCCTCTCTAACCACTAGACTACCTGCCCCTCTAACCACTAGGCTACCCGCCTCTCTAACCACTAGACTACCTGCCTCTCTAACCACTAGACTACCTGCCTCTCTAACCACTAGACTACCTGCTTCTCTAACCACTAGACTACCTGCCTCTCTAACCACTAGACTACCTGCCCCTCTAACCACTAGGCTACCCGCCTCTCTAACCACTAGGCTACCTTCCTTTCTAACCACTAGACTACCCGCCTCTCTAACCACTAGACTACCTGCCTCTCTAACCACTAGGCTACCTGCCTCTCTAACCACTAGACTACCTGCCTCTCTAACCACTAGACTACCTGCCTCTCTAACCACTAGACTACCTGCCTCTCTAACCACTAGGCTACCTTCCTCTCTAACCACTAGACTACCTGCCTCTCTAACCACTAGACTACCTGCCTCTCTAACCACTAGACTACCTGCCTCTCTAACCACTAGGCTACCTGCCTCTCTAACCACTAGGCTACCCGCCTCTCTAACCACTAGGCTACCTTCCTTTCTAACCACTAGACTACCCGCCTCTCTAACCACTAGACTACCCGCCTCTCTAACCACTAGGCTACCTGCCTCTCTAACCACTAGACTACCTGCCTCTCTAACCACTAGACTACCTGCCTCTCTAACCACTAGACTACCTGCCTCTCTAACCACTAGGCTACCTGCCTCTCTAACCACTAGACTACCTGCCTCTCTAACCACTAGACTACCCTGCCTCTAACCACTAGACTACCTGCCTCTCTAACCACTAGGCTACCTGCCTCTCTAACCACTAGGCTACCTGCCTCTCTAACCACTAAGCTACCTGCCTCTCTAACCACTAGGCTACCCGCCTCTCTAACCACTAGGCTACCTGCCTCTCTAACCACTAACCTACCTGCCTCTCTAACCACTAGGCTACCTGCCTCTCTAACCACTAAGCTACCTGCCTCTCTAACCACTAGACTACCTGCCTCTCTAACCACTAGACTACCTGCCTCTCTAACCACTAGGCTACCTGCCTCTCTAACCACTAGACTACCTGCCTCTCTAACCACTAGACTACCTGCCTCTCTAACCACTAGACTACCTGCCTCTCTAACCACTAGTCTACCTTCCTCTCTAACCACTAGACTACCTGCCTCTCTAACCACTAGGCTACCTGCCTCTCTAACCACTAGACTACCTGCCTCTCTAACCACTAGGCTACCTGCCTCTCTAACCACTAAGCTACCTGCCTCTCTAACCACTAGGCTACCTTCCTCTCTAACCACTAGGCTACCTGCCTCTCTAACCACTAAGCTACCTGCCTCTCTAACCACTAGACTACCTGCCTCTCTAACCACTAAGCTACCTGCCTCTCTAACCACTAGGCTACCCGCCTCTCTAACCACTAGGCTACCTGCCTCTCTAACCACTAGGCTACCCGCCTCTCTAACCACTAGGCTACCTGCCTCTCTAACCACTAAGCTACCTGCCTCTCTAACCACTAGACTACCTGCCTCTCTAACCACTAGGCTACCTTCCTCTCTAACCACTAGGCTACCTGCCTCTCTAACCACTAAGCTACCTGCCTCTCTAACCACTAGGCTACCCGCCTCTCTAACCACTAGGCTACCCGCCTCTCTAACCACTAGGTTACCCGCCTCTCTAACCACTAGGCTACCTGCCTCTCTAACCACTAAGCTACCTGCCTCTCTAACCACTAGGCTACCCGCCTCTCTAACCACTAGGCTACCTGCCTCTCTAACCACTAGGCTACCTGCCTCTCTAACCACTAAGCTACCTGCCTCTCTAACCACTAGGCTACCTGCCTCTCTAACCACTAAGCTACCTGCCTCTCTAACCACTAGGCTACCCGCCTCTCTAACCACTAGGCTACCTGCCTCTCTAACCACTAGGCTACCTGCCTCTCTAACCACTAGGCTACCTGCCTCTCTAACCACTAGGCTACCTGCCTCTCTAACCACTAGGTTACCTGCCTCTCTAACCACTAGGCTACCTGCCTCTCTAACCACTAGGCTACCTGCCTCTCTAACCACTAGGCTACCTGCCTCTCTAACCACTAAGCTACCTGCCTCTCTAACCACTAGACTACCTGCCTCTCTAACCACTAGACTACCTGCCCCTCTAACCACTAGGCTACCCGCCTCTCTAACCACTAGACTACCTGCCTCTCTAACCACTAGACTACCTGCCTCTCTAACCACTAGGCTACCTGCCTCTCTAACCACTAGACTACCTGCCTCTCTAACCACTAGACTACCTGCCTCTCTAACCACTAGACTACCTGCCTCTCTAACCACTAGGCTACCTTCCTCTCTAACCACTAGACTACCTGCCTCTCTAACCACTAGACTACCTGCCTCTCTAACCACTAGACTACCTGCCTCTCTAACCACTAGGCTACCTGCCTCTCTAACCACTAAGCTACCTGCCTCTCTAACCACTAGGCTACCCGCCTCTCTAACCACTAGGCTACCTGCCTCTCTAACCACTAGGCTACCTGCCTCTCTAACCACTAAGCTACCTGCCTCTCTAACCACTAGGCTACCTGCCTCTCTAACCACTAAGCTACCTGCCTCTCTAACCACTAGGCTACCCGCCTCTCTAACCACTAGGCTACCCGCCTCTCTAACCACTAGGCTACCTGCCTCTCTAACCACTAAGCTACCTGCCTCTCTAACCACTAGGCTACCTGCCTCTCTAACCACTAAGCTACCTGCCTCTCTAACCACTAGGCTACCTGCCTCTCTAACCACTAGGCTACCTGCCTCTCTAACCACTAGGCTACCTGCCTCTCTAACCACTAGGCTACCTGCCTCTCTAACCACTAGACTACCTGCCTCTCTAACCACTAGGTTACCTGCCTCTCTAACCACTAGGCTACCTGCCTCTCTAACCACTAGGCTACCTGCCTCTCTAACCACTAGGTTACCTGCCTCTCTAATCACTAGGCCACCTGCCTCTCTAACAACTAGGCCACCTGCCTCTCTAACCACTAGGCTACCTGCCTCTCTAACCACTAGGTTACCTGCCTCTCTAACCACTAGGCTACCTTCCTCTCTAACCACTAGACTACCTGCCTCTCTAACCACTAGGCTACCTGCCTCTCTAACCACTAGGCTACCTGCCTCTCTAACCACTAGGTTACCTGCCTCTCTAATCACTAGGCCACCTGCCTCTCTAACAACTAGGCCACCTGCCTCTCTAACCACTAGGCTACCTGCCTCTCTAACCACTAGGCTACCTGCCTCTCTAACCACTAGGCTACCTGCCTCTCTAACCACTAGGTTACCTGCCGTTCTAACCACTAGGCTACCTGCCTCTCTAACCACTAGGCTACCTGCCTCTCTAACCACTAGGCTACCTGCCTCTCTAACCACTAGGCTACCTGCCTCTCTAACCACTAGGCTACCTGCCTCTCTAACCACTAGGCTACCCGCCTCTCTAACCACTAGGTTACCTGCCTCTCTAACCACTAGGCTACCTGCCTCTCTAACCACTAGGCTACCTGCCTCTCTAACCACTAGGCTACCTGCCTCTCTAACCACTAAGCTACCTGCCTCTCTAACCACTAGACTACCTGCCTCTCTAACCACTAGGCTACCCGCCTCTCTAACCACTAGACTACCTGCCTCTCTAACCACTAGGCTACCTGCCTCTCTAACCACTAGACTACCTGCCTCTCTAACCACTAGACTACCTGCCTCTCTAACCACTAGACTACCTGCCTCTCTAACCACTAGACTACCTGCCTCTCTAACCACTAGGCTACCTTCCTCTCTAACCACTAGACTACCTGCCTCTCTAACCACTAGACTACCTGCCTCTCTAACCACTAGACTACCTGCCTCTCTAACCACTAGGCTACCTGCCTCTCTAACCACTAGACTACCTGCCTCTCTAACCACTAGGCTACCTGCCTCTCTAACCACTAGACTACCTGCCCCTCTAACCACTAGGCTACCTGCCTCTCTAACCACTAGGCTACCTGCCTCTCTAACCACTAGGCTACCCGCCTCTCTAACCACTAGGCTACCTTCCTCTCTAACCACTAGGCTACCTGCCTCTCTAACCACTAGACTACCTGCCTCTCTAACCACTAGACTACCTGCCTCTCTAACCACTAGGCTACCTGCCTCTCTAACCACTAGGCTACCTGCCTCTCTAACCACTAGGTTACCTGCCTCTCTAACCACTAGGCTACCTGCCTCTCTAACCACTAGGCTACCCGCCTCTCTAACCACTAGGCTACCTTCCTCTCTAACCACTAGGCTACCTGCCTCTCTAACCACTAGACTACCTGCCTCTCTAACCACTAGACTACCTGCCTCTCTAACCACTAGGCTACCTGCCTCTCTAACCACTAGGCTACCTGCCTCTCTAACCACTAGGCTACCTGCCACCCCATTTTACTTATCAGTAAAATGTCTTCCATAAATGGTTGTTGTCGTCCCAGCTCTGCACCACACACAGGAGAGCCACACAGCCTGTTAGAACACGAGGCACGCTAAAACACGAGGCACGCTAGAACACGAGGCATGCTAGAACACGAGGCACGCTAGAACACGAGGCATGCTATAACACGAGGCATTGGAAGGAAGGAAGGAAGGAAGGAAAAGAGATTAGGAGAGGAAGCCACTGCTCAAGTGCAACTGTAGGAGCATTGAGAACATAATATATGACTACCACTCACAACAAAGTGTTTTCCCTCATCAGTTCAGGGTCTGGGTGTGTCTGAGTTACGGTAAAGCTAGCTAACGGTACGACACAGTAAAGCTAGGTAACGGTACGACACAGTAAAGCTAGGTAACGGTACGACACAGTAAAGCTAGCTAACGGTACGACGCAGTAAAGCAGGGTAACGGTACGATGCAGTAAAACTAGGTAACGGTACGACACAGTGAAGCTAGGTAACGGTACGACACAGTAAAACTAGGTAACGGTACGACACAGTAAAGCTAGCTAACGGTACGACACAGTAAAGCTAGCTAACGGTACGACACAGTAAAGCTAGCTAACGGTACGACACAGTAAAGCTAGGTAACGGTACGACACAGTAAAGCTAGCTAACGGTACGACACAGTAAAGCTAGCTAACGGTACGACACAGTAAAGCTAGCTAACGGTACGACACAGTAAAGCTAGGTAACGGTACGACACAGTAAAGCTAGCTAACGGTACGACACAGTAAAGCTAGCTAACGGTACGACACAGTAAAGCTAGCTAACGGTACGACACAGTAAAGCAGGGTAACGGTACGACACAGTAAAGCAGGGTAACGGTACGACACAGTAAAGCTAGGTAACGGTACGACACAGTAAAGCAGGGTAACGGTACGACACAGTAAAGCTAGCTAACGGTACGACACAGTAAAGCTAGCTAACGGTACGACACAGTAAAGCTAGCTAACGGTACGACACAGTAAAGCTAGCTAACGGTACGACACAGTAAAGCAGGGTAACGGTACGACACAGTAAAGCAGGCTAACGGTACGACACAGTAAAGCTAGCTAACGGTACGACACAGTAAAGCTAGCTAACGGTACGACACAGTAAAGCTAGCTAACGGTACGACACAGTAAAGCTAGCTAACGGTACGACACAGTAAAGCTAGGTAACGGTACGACGCAGTAAAGCTAGCTAACGGTACGACACAGTAAACCAGGGTAACGGTACGACACAGTAAAGCTAGGTAACGGTACGACACAGTAAAGCTAGCTAACGGTACGACACAGTAAAGCAGGGTAACGGTACGACGCAGTAAAGCAGGGTAACGGTACGACACAGTAAAGCAGGGTAACGGTACGACACAGTAAAGCAGGGTAACGGTACGACGCAGTAAAGCTAGGTAACGGTACGACACAGTAAAGCTAGGTAACGGTACGACACAGTAAAGCTAGGTAACGGTACGACACAGTAAAGCTAGGTAACGGTACGACACAGTAAAGCTAGGTAACGGTACGACACAGTAAAGCTAGCTAACGGTACGATGCAGTAAAGCTAGGTAACAGTACGACACAGTAAAGCTAGGTAACGGTACGACACAGTAAAGCAGGGTAACGGTACGACACAGTAAAGCAGGGTAACGGTACGATGCAGTAAAGCAGGGTAACGGTACGATGCAGTAAAGCAGGGTAACGGTACGACACAGTAAAGCTAGGTAACGGTACGACACAGTAAAGCAGGGTAACGGTACGACACAGTAAAGCTAGGTAACGGTACGACACAGTAAAGCAGGGTAACGGTATGACACAGTAAAGCTAGGTAACGGTACGACACAGTAAAGCAGGGTAACGGTATGACACAGTAAAGCTAGCTAACGGTACGAAGCAGTAAAGCTAGGTAACGGTACGACACAGTAAAGCTAGGTAACGGTACGACACAGTAAAGCTAGGTAACGGTACGACACAGTAAAGCAGGGTAACGGTACGACACAGTAAAGCTAGGTAACGGTACGACGCAGTAAAGCTAGGTAACGGTACGACACAGTAAAGCTAGCTAACGGTACGACACAGTAAAGCAGGGTAACGGTACGACACAGTAAAGCAGGCTAACGGTACGACACAGTAAAGCTAGCTAACGGTACGACACAGTAAAGCTGGGTAACGGTACGACACAGCAAAGCAGGGTAACGGTACGACACAGTAAAGCTAGCTAACGGTACGACACAGTAAAGCTGGGTAACGGTACGACACAGTAAAGCTAGGTAACGGTACGACACAGTAAAGCTAGGTAACAGTACGACACAGTAAAGCTAGCTAACGGTACGACACAGTAAAGCAGGGTAACGGTACGACACAGTAAAGCTAGCTAACGGTACGACACAGTAAAGCAGGGTAACGGTACGACACAGTAAAGCAGGGTAACGGTACGACACAGTAAAGCTAGGTAACGGTACGACACAGTAAAGCAGGGTAACGGTACGACACAGTAAAGCTAGCTAACGGTACGACACAGTAAAGCAGGGTAACGGTACGACACAGTAAAGCTAGGTAACGGTACGACACAGTAAAGCTAGGTAACGGTACGACACAGTAAAGCAGGGTAACGGTACGACACAGTAAAGCTAGCTAACGGTACGACACAGTAAAGCAGGGTAACGGTACGACACAGTAAAGCTAGCTAACGGTACGACACAGTAAAGCAGGGTAACGGTACGACGCAGTAAAGCTGGGTAACGGTACGACGCAGTAAAGCTGGGTAACGGTACGACGCAGTAAAGCTGGGTAACGGTACGACGCAGTAAAGCTAGGTAACGGTACGACACAGTAAAGCAGGGTAACGGTACGACACAGTAAAGCAGGGTAACGGTACGACGCAGTAAAGCAGGGTAACGGTACGACACAGTAAAGCTAGCTAACGGTACGACACAGTAAAGCAGGGTAACGGTACGACACAGTAAAGCAGGGTAACGGTACGACACAGTAAAGCTAGGTAACGGTACGACACAGTAAAGCAGGGTAACGGTACGACGCAGTAAAGCTAGGTAACGGTACGACACAGTAAAGCTAGCTAACGGTACGACACAGTAAAGCTAGCTAACGGTACGACACAGTAAAGCTAGGTAACGGTACGACACAGTAAAGCTAGCTAACGGTACGACACAGTAAAGCTAGCTAACGGTACGACACAGTAAAGCTAGCTAACGGTACGACACAGTAAAGCTAGCTAACGGTACGACACAGTAAAGCAGGGTAACGGTACGACACAGTAAAGCAGGGTAACGGTACGACACAGTAAAGCAGGGTAACGGTACGACGCAGTAAAGCAGGGTAACGGTACGATGCAGTAAAGCTGCTAGACGTTGCTGCCGTCTAGTGGGTTGGGTTGTTCATTTACGTTGCTGGCGAACAACCAGACGTTTTCATATCCTGTTTAACAAGGCAGAGTTTTTCTGTCGTGAATCCTTCTTTTGATGACATCATTTGTTATTCCATTTTCAGACTTTTTCAATATAAAAACAGCAGAACAGAAATGCAGAAACGATAACTAAAACATTGATTACATAATTGACCTATAATGCCTTTCTCTCTCCCCATCCTGCTATCAGATCTGCACAGAGGTACTATAGGGGCTTCGGAATGGAGGATTGGGCGGAGTCTTACCGTGCGGAGTGTCACAGGCTCTTCCCGTACACGCTAGCCTTCATGCCCGTGGGGTACGAGGAGAACACCAAGATCGCCAATGGCGACGTCTCCACAGAAACCGAGGAGCTGGCCAATGACATGTGAGCTGCGTTACGGTTGGAGAAACAGAACGTGCCAGGCACCGAGCCTCGGGGAACACCGAGTCGACTGGACGCCATTTTGTAGCACCTGTTGAAACGTTGAAGTGGAGGAGACAGAGGGTTTGTTTCTCCTTTGCTTGGGCTTTGGCGCAGTTCAGTTCATCTCTGTCTCCGAAGTGGCGAACTAGGACTGTGTGTGGAGGAGGAAGAGGAGAAGGAGGAAGAGGGGAATAAAATAGGGAATGAATGAAATGGGAATTTAATTTTTTTATCTTGCTGACGGACTACTACTCTAACTGAAAATACAACATCAACAAACACTATCATCAACTGTTATCAAGGAGTTTATTTAAAAAATACAACCAACAGACAGATGAGATGAAACTATTTATGTAATGAACAACAACACTTGGTATTTTTTCTGAGAGGAGATGGAGAACTGTGTTCTCCGTGTATCCTGTGTTGGTCAGACCTTATCCTGACTCACTCACTCAAACTCCTAAATGATCAGCAAGAAACATGTTGTCTTCCCTCTTGTCTTCTTCTTTAATGAGAATCCATGTTGTCACAACACCCAAGAGGTGTTTTTGTGCAACAATTCAGCATTTTGGACAAGGTACCAGACCTTTGCCACTCTAAATACAATTTTTATTTACTTAACTTGTTGACTGATTGGTTGTATGATTTAATAATTTCACATGCAATCTATTGTATATCAGACCTGCACGAAGTGCTTTCTCTGTAACACACAGATCATAAGAGAATAACATCATTATCTCTATACTACTAACAACATCATAATCAATATAACGTTTATAATCTATAACATCATTATCTCTATACTACTAACAACATCATAATCAATATAACATTTATAATCAATAACATCATTATCTCTATACTACTAACAATAATCTACATCATAATATTTATAATCAATAACATCATTATCTCTATACTACTAACAATAATCTACATCATAACATTTATAATCAATAACATCATAATCTCTATACTACTAACAATAATCTACATCATAATCAATGTAATGTTTTATAATCTATAACATCATGAGAGAAACTAAACTAGAAAATAAACCCCACCAACTATATTGAATTGTGAAAAATACAGTGTAGAAAACATTAAGTACACCTTCCTAATATTGAGTTGCACCCTCCCCCCTGGTTGTGGTGGCTGCATCATGTTATGGGTATGCTTGTAATCGTTAAGGACTGGGGAGATTTTCAGGATAAAAAAAATTGTGGAATGGAACGAAGCACAGGCAAAATCCTAGAGGGAAACATGGTTCAGTCTGCTTTCCACCAACACTAGGTTACGAATTCAACTTTTAGCAGGACAATAACCTAAAACACAAGGACAAATCTACACAAGGTGCTTACCAAGAAAACAGTGACTGTTCCTGAGTGGCCGAGTTACAGTTTTGACTTAAATCTGCTCGAAAATCTATGGCAAGACCTGAAAATGGTTGTCTAGTAATGATCAATAACTAATTAGACAGAGTTTGAAGAAATGTTGTTAAATAATATTGGGCAAATGTTGCACAATCCAGGTGTGGAAAGCTCTTCTAGACTTACCCAGAAAGACTCACAGCTGTAATCACTGACAAATGTGATCCAAATAAGTATTGACTCAGGGGGTTGAATAATTATTTAATCGATTTTTATTCCACTTGGACAGAGTATTTTGTGTAGATCGTTGACAAAAAAATTACAAATCTATTTGTATCCCATTTTGAAAGTAAAGGGGTGTGAATATTTTCTGAAGGCACAACATCATAACAATAATCTGCATCGTAATCAATATCAACATCATGAGAGATTTAAAAATCAAATAGAAAACAAACTACAACAATAAACCAAATTGACTTGTGAAAAATGTCCCCTTTTATTAAAGTGTTTAAAAATACAAAGAATGAACAGATGATTATAATAATACATGGACTAATAATGGAAACACTTCAAGATAAAGAATCTAAGAGACACTAAATAAGATAAAGAATCTAAGAGACACTAAATAAGATAAAGAATCTAAGAGACACTAAATAAGATAAAGAATCTAAGAGACACTAAATAATATAAATAATCTAACAGTAGGCTATACTAAATCATATAAATAATCTAACAGTAGGCTATACTAAATAATATAAATAATCTAACAGTAGGCTATACTAAATAATATAAATAATCTAACAGTAGGCTACACTAAATAATATAAATAATCTAACAGTAGGCTACACTAAATAATATAAATAATCTAACAGTAGGCTACACTAAATAATATAAATAATCTAACAGTAGGCTACACTAAATAATATAAATAATCTAACAGTAGGCTATACTAAATAATATAAATAATCTAACAGTAGGCTACACTAAATAATATAAATAATCTAACAGTAGGCTACACTAAATAATATAAATAATCTAACAGTAGGCTACACTAAATAATATAAATAATCTAACAGTAGGCTACACTAAATAATATAAATAATCTAACAGTAGGCTACACTAAATAATATAAATAATCTAACAGTAGGCTACACTAAATAATATAAATAATCTAACAGTAGGCTACACTAAATAATATAAATAATCTAACAGTAGGCTATACTAAATAATATAAATAATCTAACAGTAGGCTACACTAAATAATATAAATAATCTAACAGTAGGCTACACTAAATAATATAAATAATCTAACAGTAGGCTACACTAAATAATATAAATAATCTAACAGTAGGCTACACTAAATAATATAAATAATCTAACAGTAGGCTACACTAAATAATATAAATAATCTAACAGTAGGCTATACTAAATAATATAAATAATCTAACAGTAGGCTACACTAAATAATATAAATAATCTAACAGTAGGCTATACTAAATAATATAAATAATCTAACAGTAGGCTATACTAAATAATATAAATAATCTAACAGTAGGCTACACTAAATAATATAAATAATCTAACAGTAGGCTATACTAAATAATATAAAGACATGAAGACAAAAGCAAAAAGTACAATAAATGAATGTATAGAATGCAGTGGAGGCTGGTGGGAGGAGCTACAGGAGGACTGGCTCATTGTATTGGCTGGAAGGGAATGAACGGAACGGTATCAAACAGATCTAATGTTTGACTCCGTTCCACCTACTCCATTACAATGAGACAGTTTTCTGAGGGCTCCTCCCTCCAGCCTCCACTGATGGAATGCCAAACAGACCTAATTGAGATAGTTTCTTCAATGAACCAAAACCCCATGTTACCCAGAACCCCATGTTACCCAGAACCCCATGTTACCCAGAACCCCATGTTACCCAGAACCCCATGTTACCCAAAACCCCATGTTACCCAGAACCCCATGTTACCCAAAACCCCATGTTACCCAGAACCCCATGTTACCCAGAACCCCATGTTACCCAAAACCCCATGTTACCCAGAACCCCATGTTACCCAGAACCCCATGTTACCCCAAACTCCATGTTACCCAGAACCCCATGTCACCCAGAACCCCCATGTCACCCAGAACCCCCATTTCACCCAGAACCCCATGTTACCCAGAACCCCATGTTACCCAGAACCCCATGTTACCCAGAACCCCATGTTACCCAGAACCCCATGTTACCCAGAACCCCATGTTATCCAAACCCATGTTACCCAGAACCCCATGTTACCCAGAACCCCATGTTACCCCAAACCCCATGTTACCCAGAACCCCATGTAACCCAGAACCCCATGTTACCCAGAACCCCATGTTACCAGAACCCCATGTTACCCAGAACCCCATGTTACCCCAAAACCCCATGTTACCCAGAACCCATGTTACCCAGAACCCCATGTTACCCAGAACCCCATGTTACCCAGAACCCCATGTTACCAGAACCCCATGTTACCCAGAACCCCATGTTACCCAGAACCCCATGTTACCCAGAACCCCATGTTTCCCAGAACCCCATGTTACCCAGAACCCCATGTTACCCAGAACCCCATGTTACCCAGAACCCCATGTTACCAAAACCCCATGTTACCCAGAACCCCATGTTACCCAGAACCCCATGTTACCCAGAACCCCATGTTACCCAGAACCCCATGTTACCAAAACCCCATGTTACCCAGAACCCCATGTTACCCAGAACCCCATGTTACCCAGAACCCCATGTTTCTCTGGTGGTAAAAACCAAACTAAAGGAATAATGGTGGTTGCAGTCACTCCTTTTAGATTTCTTCCAAGGTTCTAGAAAGATAAACTAATTCTGAACTTGTTATTAAAATTAGAACCACTTCAGGTTTGTCACCACATTTTAAACACCAGTCCACTGCTGATCATCCATTTAAAACACAAAACTGACCTAAGATCAGCATGTAGGGTCAGCTTCATTCTAGTCCTACTCCGTCCCCTGGGCTGCTCTCTCCTCTCCCGGTCCAGCTTCAGCTCTGGAGCTCAGAGAGACCATCTCCATGGCATTGACATAAAGATCCATGCTGCTCACCCTGTTCACTCTCTTCTGCCTCCTGGTGGGCTAGGGACACACAGCACCAACAGTCAGACATTTACTCTCTAGTATCTCCATTCTCCCTCCCTCCCTCTCCCCCTCACCCTCTCCCTCTAGTTTAAATGACTTGTAACGTCTGAGTAAATGTCTTTACCTTGTAGTACAGGTAGGAGGTGGTGATGGCTGTCAGTAGGATCAGCAGCACTACAACGTGTCTGATGATGAAGGCTGGCAGAGGAGAGGCTGCAAACAGAAACACCTTTGATGAGGGGACTGATCATCATAACATAGATCTGTGGGAAATCTGTCAGTGACAAAGTTATAAGTCTGGTTCATGTTCAGTTACCTGTGATGGTGAGGGAGAGGAGCTCACTCTCAGAGGAGAAGTTATGAGAGAAAACATAATTGTCATAAACACAGCTGTAGTTCCCTTGGTGGGAGTCATCTGCAGCAGGGAAGAGGAAGGCAGCAGAGTGATTGACAGCTGGCTGGGTCTGGGTTCTGTTGGAGCCGGTGAACGTGAGGAGGAGGGAGCCTCCTGGGTACTGTGGCTGAGTGGAGCAGGTGATGGTGAAGCTGTAGCCCCTGAACACCTCGGGCCCCTGGTGGCCCCTGGAGATCCCTCCCATTGAGTTAGTCAGGGAGATATCAGGCTGGACCAGGAGATCTGTAACAATAAAAGAGAACAAGAAAAACCTCTTCAACTAGTTTCCTATAGATATGACAATAACATCAGCATGTAACAGTGCTAGCCACCCTCCCTCACAGGGCAATATGAGTAGTGGGCCTACAGTCACTGAGACAACATATGTTGATATCAGGCTTAAGCAGGACATCTGGAACAAGAGGAGAGAAAAAGAAAACGTAGCTCCTCAACTACTTTCCTCATTTAGATATGACAATAACATGACATGTGACAGTGGTAGTGAGTAGAGACGTTCACTGAGATAACACTCAAATACAAAAGCATTCTGGGATATTTAAGTGGTATTTGATGTAGGGACTCCTGTTGAACAGGTAGGTGGGTATATAGTCACCCTGTGATGGTGTTGATTGGGTTGGTGTGGTAGGTGGGGTATATAGTCACCCTGTGATGGTGTTGATTGGGTTGGTGTGGTAGGTGGGGTATATAGTCACCCTGTGATGGTGTTGATTGGGTTGGTGTGGTAGGTGGGGTATATAGTCACCCTGTGATGGTGTTGATTGGGTTGGTGTGGTAGGTGGGGTATATGGTCACCCTGTGATGGTGGTGATTGGGTTGGTGGGGTAGGTGGGTATATAGTCACCCTGTGATGGTGTTTATTGGGTTGGTGTGGTAGGTGGGGTATATAGTCACCCTGTGATGGTGTTGATTGGGTTGGTGTGGTAGGTGGGGTATATAGTCACCTTGTGATGGTGTTGATTGGGTTGGTGTGGTAGGTGAGGTATATGTCACCCTGTGATGGTGTTGATTGGGTTGGTGTGGTAGGTGGGGTAAATAGTCACCCTGTGATGGTCTTGATTGGGTTGGTGTGGTAGGTAGGGTATATAGTCACCCTGTGATGGTGTTGACTGGGTTGGTGTGGTAGGTGGGGTATATAGTCACCCTGTGATGGTGTTGATTGGGTTGGTGTGGTAGGTGGGGTATATAGTCACCCTGTGATGGTGTTGATTTGCTTTGGTGTGGTGTGGTAGGTGGGGTATATAGTCACCCTGTGATGGTGTTGATTGGGTTGGTGTGGTAGGTGGGGTATATAGTCACCCTGTGATGGTGTTGATTGGGTTGGTGTGGTAGGTGGGGTATATAGTCACCCTGTGATGGTGTTGATTGGGTTGGTGTGGTGGGGTATATAGTCACCCTGTGATGGTGTTGATTGGGTTGGTGTGGTAGGTGGGGTATATAGTCACCCTGTGATGATGTTGATTGGGTTGGTGTGGTAGGTGGGGTATATAGTCACCCTGTGATGGTGTTGATTGGGTTGGTGTGGTGGGGGGGTATATAGTCACCCTGTGATGGTGTTGATTGGGTTGGTGTGGTAGGTGGGTATATAGTCACCCTGTGATGGTGTTGATTGGGTTGGTGTGGTAGGTGGGGTATATAGTCACCCTGTGATGGTGTTGATTGGGTTGGTGTGGTAGGTGGGGTATATAGTCACCCTGTGATGGTGTTGATTGGGTTGGTGTGGTGGGGTATATAGTCACCCTGTGATGGTGTTGATTGGGTTGGTGTGGTAGGTGGGGTATATAGTCACCCTGTGATGGTGTTGATTGGGTTGGTGTGGTAGGTGGGGTATATAGTCACCCTGTGATGGTGTTGATTGGGTTGGTGTGGTGGGGGGGTATATAGTCACCCTGTGATGGTGTTGATTGGGTTGGTGTGGTAGGTGGGTATATAGTCACCCTGTGATGGTGTTGATTGGGTTGGTGTGGTAGGTGGGGTATATAGTCACCCTGTGATGGTGTTGATTGGGTTGGTGTGGTAGGTGGGGTATATAGTCACCCTGTGATGGTGTTGATTGGGTTGGTGTGGTAGGGGGGGTATATAGTCACCCTGTGAGGGTGTTGATTGGGTTGGTGTGGTAGGGGGGGTATATAGTCACCCTGTGATGGTGTTGATTGGGTTGGTGTGGTAGGTGGGGTATATAGTCACCCTGTGATGGTGTTGATTGGGTTGGTGTGGTAGGTGGGGTATATAGTCACCCTGTGATGGTGTTGATTGGGTTGGTGGGGTAGGTGGGGTATATAGTCACCCTGTGATGGTGTTGATTGGGTTGGTGTGGTAGGGGGGGGTATATAGTCACCCTGTGATGGTGTTGATTGGGTTGGTGTGGTAGGTGGGGTATATAGTCACCCTGTGATGGTGTTGATTGGGTTGGTATGGTAGGTGGGGTATATAGTCACCCTGTGATGGTGTTGATTGGATTGGTGTGGTAGGTGGGGTATATAGTCACCCTGTGATGGTGTTGATTGGGTTGGTGTGGTAGGTGGGGTATATAGTCACCTTGTGATGGTGTTGATTGGGTTGGTGTGGTAGGTGGGGTATATAGTCACCCTGTGATGGTGTTGATTGGGTTGGTGTGGTAGGTGGGGTATATAGTCACCCTGTGATGGTGTTGATTGGGTTGGTGTGGTAGGTGGGGTATATAGTCACCCTGTGATGGTGTTGATTGGGTTGGTGTGGTAGGTGGGGTATATAGTCACCCTGTGATGGTGTTGATTGGGTTGGTGTGGTAGGTGGGGTATATAGTCACCCTGTGATGGTGTTGATTGGGTTGGTGTGGTAGGTAACCTTGACGTGTTGATGGTAAGATCAGAGGTGATGTCACTCTCTTGGAGTCTGGCTGAGGTGTCTGAAACCTGGCTGGTCAGACTACTGCTGGGATCCTGGGTGGAAGTAGCCACGCTGGGTTTAACAGAGGTGGGGGTCGATGGGGTAGCTGGGTTTAACAGAGGTGGGGGTCGATGGGGTAGCTGGGTTCCATGTCTTAACATCGTTGTAGTCATTCTGAGTAGCTGGAGCATGGGTTGGAGAGAGAGCTGTAATTAAACACCGTGGGTTGGAGAGAGAGCTGTAATTAAACACCATGGGTTGGAGAGAGAGCTGTAATTAAACACCGTGGGTTGGAGAGAGAGCTGTAATTAAACACCATGGGTTGGAGAGAGAGATGTAATTAAACACCGTGGGTTGGAGAGAGAGCTGTAATTAAACACCGTGGGTTGGAGAGAGAGCTGTAATTAAACACCGTGGGTTGGAGAGAGAGCTGTAATTAAACACCGTGGGTTGGAGAGAGATCTGTAATTAAACACCGTGGGTTGGAGAGAGAGCTGTAATTAAACACCGTGGGTTGGAGAGAGAGCTGTAATTAAACACCGTGTTTTGGAGAGAGAGCTGTAATTAAACACCGTGGGTTGGAGAGAGAGCTGTAATTAAACACCGTGGGTTGGAGAGAGTGCTGTAATTAAACACCGTGGGTTGGAGAGAGAGCTGTAATTAAACACCGTGGGTTGGAGAGAGAGCTGTAATTAAACACCGTGGGTTGGAGAGAGATCTGTAATTAAACACCGTGGGTTGGAGAGAGAGCTGTAATTAAACACCGTGGGTTGGAGAGAGAGCTGTAATTAAACACTGGGTTGGAGAGAGAGCTGTAATTAAACACCGTGGGTTGGAGAGAGAGCTGTAATTAAACACCGTGGGTTGGAGAGAGAGCTGTAATTAAACACTGTGGGTTGGAGAGAGAGAGCTGTAATTAAACACCGTGGGTTGGAGAGAGAGCTGTAATTAAACCCCGTGGGTTGGTGAGAGCTGTAATTAAACACCGTGGGTTGGAGAGAGAGCTGTAATTAAACACTGTGGGTTGGAGAGAGAGCTGTAATTAAACACCATGGGTTGGAGAGAGAGATGTAATTAAACACCGTGGGTTGGAGAGAGAGCTGTAATTAAACACCGTGGGTTGGAGAGAGAGCTGTAATTAAACACCGTGGGTTGGAGAGAGAGCTGTAATTAAACACCGTGGGTTGGAGAGAGAGCTGTAATTAAACACCGTGGGTTGGAGAGAGAGCTGTAATTAAACACCGTGGGTTGGAGAGAGAGCTGTAATTAAACACCGTGGGTTGGAGAGAGAGCTGTAATTAAACACCATGGGTTGGAGAGAGAGATGTAATTAAACACCGTGGGTTGGAGAGAGAGCTGTAATTAAACACCATGGGTTGGAGAGAGAGCTGTAATTAAACAGGAAAGACAGTTGAAGACAAATTTCAAATGTTTTCAGCTTCATATTCATCATCTCCAGCAACATCAACATATGTGATAATGGCGCGTTTCTATATTTAGTCGTAAACAAGATTGAATATAAGCGTTTCCAATGACATCATCAGTGTGCATCGTGTGATTTTTAACCAATTACGTGTAGGCATTGCCTACTAATCACTTATTAATGTTCTACTAATTGGTTGATGATGTCATTGGAAACGCTTATATTGAATCTTGTTTACGACTAAATATAGAAACGCGTCATTATCACATATGTTGATGTTGCTGGAGATGATGAATATGAAGCTGAACATTTGAGAAAATTCCCTTTAACACAATCTACATGATGACACAGCCCTTTAAATCATATCTTGTGTTAGTCGTGTGTATAGTAAGGTAGTTGACCACACAACACAGGCTTTCTGGAACAATAAAGGACATCGAGAAAAACCTCTTCAACTACCTTCTAGTAATAAACTGAAAACATGATACATGCCAATGTAATGTTCAAATGAATCTCTCAATATTACCAGTCTCTTATCTGAACAGGTCACATGATGATAATATCCACCATCACAGTAACCAGGTCCTCCTTCTATGATGTCACACTGTCTAATAGAAGACTCATCTCCCCAACAACCAGCCAGTCTGATTCCTCCTCTTCCCTCTTCAATCAGAACTCTAGATTCAGCTGCAGGATTCCCACAGTCCATCTCTCTACACCCAACCTTAACATCTCTCATTATTCTCCACCCCCCAGGACATAGACCTGACCACTCTCCTCTGTAGAAGACTTCCACTGTCCCAGAACAGGAAGTGGTCCCATTCACCAGTCTGACTGAGATTTCAGCTGTAAACAGCAGAGAGGAAAACACAGTGGTGAGGACAGATGATGACAGTGATTCTGTTATTCTAACAGCAGGAGTGCTTTGTGGTTGACAAGTATTAGTAGTTCCATAAAACACTACTTGTTATTGGGGTTTAGAATGGTTTGTATGGACACATGAATTTCTCCATGTGGGATAATAAAGTTGACTAATATTGAACTGCTATAATCACTGTAGATTTATACTCTACCGACCTGGTGGACTGACGCTTTGAGCCTGGAGATCTGAGGAGAAAGAGAGACAGAGGAGAAAGAGAGAGAAAGAGACAGAGAGATAGAGAGAAACAAAGGAGAAAGGGAGGAGTCAGAGGAAGAGAGAGAGAGGAGGAAGAGAGAGAAAGAGACAGAGAGATAGAGAGAAACAAAGGAGAAAGGGAGGAGACAGAGGAAGAGAGAGAGAGGAGGAAGAGAGAGAAAGAGACAGAGAGATAGAGAGAAACAAAGGAGAAAGGGAGGAGTCAGAGGAAGAGAGAGACAGAGGTTAAATGAACATCAACATGACCTTTCATGATGTGATGGGGAAGACAGGCTTATCGTTGGTATGGTGCAACAACACCCATGTGAACACACATTCCCTTCCGTGGAAAGGTGAACCTCTATTTGCAGATGACTTTATATCATATCTAATTAAATATATTAGAATGTGTCTGTTCATAGGAAGTGGATGTTTTCATGAATGTTCATTTAAATAGGTCAGAGGTCAAGCTGAGTGGAAGAGAGGAAAAGGTTACTGGCAATGATGACATCACTGGTGAAAAGTCAATAATGAAAAGGAATTCAGATGACTGGGCAAAAACTGGTTGAATCATTGTTGTTTCCATGTCATTTCAACCCAAAACATTCTACGTGATGACATTGAATCGATGTAGAAAACTGATTGGGTTTGCTAATTCATTAACGTCGGGGGATCACTGGTATTTGAGGGTATTTTGGTACGTAGCTGTTTCACCGTTTACAAATGAATGCACTGTCCGGATACATACGGAGGGGAGTGTTAGACCAATCACAACTCTCATACGGAGGGGAGTGTTAGACCAATCAGAACTCTCATACAGAGGGGGGAGTGTTAGACCAATCAGAACTCTCATACGGAGGGGAGTGTTAGACCAATCAGAACTCTCATACGGAGGGGAGTGTTAGACCAATCAGAACTCTCATACGGAGGGGAGTGTTAGACCAATCAGAACTCTCATACGGAGGGGAGTGTTAGACCAATCAGAACTCTCATACGGAGGGGAGTGTTAGACCAATCAGAACTCTCATACGGAGGGGAGTGTTAGACCAATATAAAATACAATATATACTCTAATTCATTTACATAGGGACAGATGCAATCAATCATTGACACACTGAATATACAACAGTCAGATGCATGACACCATCACAACTTAAAGATACTACTCTCACTGAAAACATCAAATCATTACCTAGAGATATTTTTGCAAGGAAAGACTTGGGTCATGAAAGTAGATGTGAATTTTTCAAATATAAAGTCAGAGTTGTAGCCATTAAACGCGCCAAAGAGCTGATGCAATTAAAGACCCTTAGAGAAAAGGAGATGATGAGCAAGGTTGACAGTTTTCTAAAGAAGAGAATCTATCTGAAGAAGAAGAGTCTGTATTTAAGTCTTTACAACTAGAATTAGAAAGAAGAAGAGTCTGTATTTAAGTCTTTACAACTAGAATTAGAAAGAAGAAGAGTCTGTATTTAAGTCTTAACAACTAGAATTAGAACAGCTTTACATGGGTCAAAGGGTGCCTTTGTCAGGTCAAGAGCAAAATGGATTGAAGAGGGGGAAGAAACAATAGTTACTTTTTTGCACTTGAAAAGAGAAACTACAAAAGAAAATCTATTACTGCACTCAAAATTAACGTTGTTTTATGCAAAAATCCCATTACAATATTATCATTTGTCAATTCCTTATATGAAAACCTTTACAGCTCTCAATTTCAGGAAGATGGTTGTGAAAGCTACATTTGCCACATTCAGAATTATGTCCCTGTAATTGAGGATCATTTCCACTCAGTTTGCGATTCAGCTGTGTAAATTGACGAAATTAGAGAGGCTCTGAATTCAATGAACAAAGAGAAATCACCTGGCCCTGATGGCCTATCAGTTGACTTCTATAGACAGTTTTGGGAGTTACTAGAAGACCCGATTTTCAATATGTTTCAAGATTGCATTAAAAATTGTGAAATGGTCTCCACTATGAAACAGGGCCTTGTTTCACTGATTCCGAAGCCCAATAAAGACCCTTCTCTCATCGACAATTGGAGACCAATTACTTTACTTTATTAAATATTGATTACAAATTGATTGTTTTGGTTTATGGCAAAAATTGAAGAAAGGAACAGATACCATTATAAATGAGACTCCAACAGGATTCATGAAGGGCCGTCACATCAGCTCTAACATTCCTTTAGTCTTGGACCTTATAGATTATTCAGATGCTATTGACTCAGATGCGGTTGTTCTGTAAAGCCTTTGACACAATTGAACATTCATTTCTCTTTAGGTCTCTTAAACTTTTGGGATTTGGTGAAAATGTTATTAAAGTAATTCGCATGTTTTACAAAGATATAAATAGTTCTGTGCTATTAAACCTTAACACTTCCAAAATATTCAGTATCAACAGAAGTGTACGACAGGGAAGGCGTGGGCTTACTTGGGAAATCTTGTTGTAATAAATATATAAGACAAATTCTCTATTCACAAAACCATCTTACACCAAGAGGAAAATGTTTCTGGAACATGCTTATTCCTGACATTGTCTGGAAAAATGCATGTTTTAGGCCTAACAAATATTGTATACCAAACAAAGTTAAGGAAGTGCACTTTAACATTTACATAAGATATATCCATGTAATTCTATGATATCCAAATTTGTGGCTATTGATGATATCTGCGTTTTCTGTGAAAAAGAAGGTGAGAATCTGTCTCGTTCTTTGTGTCAGAATTTGTGTCAGAATTTTGGGAAAACCTTGCAAAATACTTATTTACCATTATGAACACTACCCATGTTTTTGACATGAAAGATATAATATGTTACTCTTGCAATGATAACAAGACCATTGAAATGATTGTGAATGTTTTATTCTTCTTGCCAAATTCTTCATACACAAACAAATATTCCAATATTACAATTTTTTTGGATTGAATTTAACTATTTTATTAAAACATTAACACTAGTGAACAATAACAAGAATAACATTTTCCTAAATCATTACAATAAGATTTTTTCAGAGTGATTACAATTGTACTAGAATTGTTTATTTTTTTATGTATTTTTTTGGCTCCAGTATTTTCTCATTAATACCTGCGTTCTGTTTTGTATGATGTAAGAATGTAAATTGTTGATCTGTATTTGAATTAAAAATAAAAAAAAGACATTAATTTGATGTACATGTTAGTCTGTCAGTCAGTTAATGTAGTCCTCAGCTGTGGTCGCGTTATGCCTTCTAATGTCAGTGGTCCAGAGTGGGAAGAGACTATACTGATGACATATTGAGTCTATCTGTGGTTATAGACGTCTAGAGACACACAAACGAGGAATTACTAGACAATCTTGTCCTGTACAGAGGAGCCATTCATTAACCGTGGAACTTCCTAGAAACCCCCTGGCGTTCCGTCGACGGTAAATAGATTCATCCCGTCCTCTCGCGAGCTTTATTACCGTGCTGTCATACGTGGCCACCGGCCAACAAGTTGCACAATTAGCGTCAGGGGAGTTTCTAAACTCTCTGCTCCTTCCACAGACAATGACAACCAGGGAGAGTTTCTAGCCCAGTCGGCGAGTTGCCACTTTTATATAACGTCAAAGACGTCGACATAACATATTGTCTTGTTGGGAGTAGTTGGAGAAGCCTAGATATCACTCTTTAATTAGAGTTTTTACGCGATATGGAGTCATCCCTGGAGTTCTCAAACTCTTTCACCAGTGTGTCTTCGCCCTCCGCGCGGTGTCGGATCTTCAAGATCATCGTGATCGGAGACTCCGGTGTCGGTAAAACCTGTCTCACCTACCGGTTCTGTGCCGGTGAGTTCCTCGACCGAACCGAAGCCACCATCGGTGTCGATTTCCGTGAGAGATTGGTCGAGGTCGAAGGCGAGAAAATCAAGGTAAGAGAAGTATAAAGTTTAAACCGTTATTTGCAAATATTATGAACGAGTTGGGTCGTAATGAATTGGTGTATTACACAATTTAATGCACCAGAGAATCACTGCGTAAAGAAACTCTCACGCATTTTGAGAAGGTGGTGTTGATTTCTTTGAGACTATTTTTTTTCTATAGATATTTGCATTTTGTGAGCGTTACTCGTTAAACCTGTGTGTTTGCAGCTGAATCTGCGCCTACTATTGCGCATGAACAGCAGTCTGTGGTGCCGTCTCTGGTCTATCAGTCTTAAATGCCTTTGAAATATAGTTGTATTTGTACAGGACTAACTAACATGACTACTGTGTGGTGAAACAAAATGTCATCCATGTAAATGGTCCGTTTTTTGACCTAAACCAGTGTAGGATATCCAAGTGTCATTAAAGGCTCCGTTGAAAGGACGGGCACAGTACTGTTTGTTTGGCCTCTTGGATCAACGTTCACTGTTTGGTTCAATGCAATGGAAGTCTTTTTAACTTGAAACTAGTGTGTTTCAGAGTTACATATGTAACCGATGTGAAATGGCTAGTTAGTTAGCGGTGGTGCTCGCTAATAGTTTCAATCAGTGACGTCACTCTCTCTGCGACCTGAAGTAGTTGTTCCCCTTGCTCTGCAAGGGCCACAGCTTTTGTGGCGCGATGGGTAACGATGCTTCGTGGGGTTTCAGTTGTTGTGTGCAGAGGGTCCCTGGTTCAAGCCCAGGTTGGGGCGAAGAGAGGGACGGAAGATGTACTGTTACACATACATACAACAGAACAAACCACATTTTCAATGCTTTTATATCGTCATGACACATATGACAAAGGCTGTATCACAACCAGCCGTGACTGGGAGTCCCATAGGGCAGCGCACAACTGGCCCAGCGTCGTCCGGGTTTGGCCGGGGTAGGCCATCATTGTAAATAAGAATCTGTTCTTAACTGACTTACCTAGTTAAATAAATAACCTTTCACCTCAGCACACAACACATAACATTAGTAGGTTAATGTAATGTTGTGAAAAGTATTGTAACATCAGTGATGGGCTAAACAATGTGATTTGTGTGTGTTTACGGAAACACAGACATGAAAGGGGATATTGGGAAACCTTTGTTCTCTTTATCAGAGCAGGGCAGACCACATGATAGAGGAAGCATGTCATGGTGATGAACAAAACATTGTTTTGCATCTGGGTTAAAGAAAGATAGAGGAGGCCGGACATGGGCAGAATACTTATTTAAAATATTACAAATACTTGAGATGCCTTAGGTTGCCTGCATGGTATACTGTTTTCACTTTTGGGACTATCCAATTGGTTCTATTGTGCAAGGACAAATTAAATCAAGCATTACTCACCTGAAAGTATTTTACATAATGTATTTCTGCCTTTTGGCATTAGTGTATTCTGGTTCTCTCTCTCTCTGACCTCAGACTGCTTCAAAACACATATCTCGTTTAGGGGCCAAAAGTCCTCCATGTATTTAATCACAGCCAAACATTCCACTGCCTTTAGACAGTCTACGGAAACGGAGTGACAGAGCATCTTATACGGTCCGTTCCAAAGATGCAGCAGGACAAAAGTAAGTAGAAGTTGATGCAAACGACGCTCCGTTTACGTCATAGGTAGAGGCCTTTAGAGACTCGAGGTTACTGTAAGACAGGGTTGACCTTCTGATTGGATGCACATATCATGAGAAAAGTGAGGAGAAATCGTTATATTGACGTTGGTCTTCTGTCTGCTGAGTCGATATGTTGATGAAGTAGGATAACATCATCTGCTGACTAACTGTGATGTGAGAGAGTTTATACAGCCGCCCTCTCTCTCTCTCCCCCCGCCCCCTCTTTCTCCCCCCGCCCCCTCTCTCCCCCCGCCCCTCTCTCCCCCTCTTTCTCCCCCCGCCCCCTCTCTCCCCCCGCCCCTCTCTCCCCCCGCCCCTCTCTCCCCCTGCCCCCTCTCTCTCCCCCTGCCCCCTCTCTCTCCCCTGCCCCCTCTCTCTCCCCCTGCCCCCTCTCTCTCCCCGCCCCCTCTCTCCCCCGCCCCCTCTCTCCCCCCTCTCTCTCCCCCCGCCCTCTCTCTCTCCCCCGCCTCTCTCTCTCTCCCCCCGCCCTCTCTCTCTCTCCCCCGCCCTCTCTCTCTCTCCCCCCGCCCTCTCTCTCTCTCCCCCGCCCTCTCTCTCTCTCCCCCCGTCCTCTCTCTCTCTCCCCCCGCCCCTCTCTCTCCCCCCGCCCCTCTCTCTCCCCGCCCTCTCTCCCCCCGCCCCCTCTCTCCCCCCGCCCCCTCTCTCCCCCCGCCCCCTCTCTCTCCCCCCGCCCCCTCTCTCTCCCCCTGCCCCCTCTCTCTCCCCTGCCCCCTCTCTCTCCCCCTCCCCCTCTCTCTCCCCCGCCCCCCTCTCTCCCCCTGCCCCCTCTCTCTCCCCCCGCCCTCTCTCTCTCTCCCCCCGCCCCCTCTCTACCCCCTCTCTCTCTCCCCCTGCCCCCTCTCTCTCCCCCCGCCCCCTCTCTCCCCCTGCCCCCTCTCTCTCCCCCCGCCCTCTCTCTCTCTCCCCCCGCCCCCCTCTCTCTCTCTCTCTTGAAATCTGCCACGACCCCTTTAAATCAGCTATTGTTTTTCTCAAAGGAGAAATGCATGCAAACATTTATGCTACTTATCGTTTTATCTATAAAATATCTTGTCCAACTATCAAAATGAGTTTTATCACTTTATACATTTATTTTGGATTCCACCCTCTAAACCTCATTAGCCTAATGACGCGCGATTGGAGAAGTCTCATTTCATACAAGCTCATTTTCTTCCACTTTCCCTGTCCTCGCCGCCTCTCCTGGTTTAACTTGACCTTTTCTAAAGGAGGACAGAGAGGATGGAGGAGAGAGGACGCAGGAGGTGAGCAAATCTAATTGAGAAAAGGCCTCTCACTCCCTCTGTCTGCTTCCCCCTCTTTCTCCATCTCTCTCTAAAACCCCTTCTCTCACCTGTAGAATAGTTTCAACCCCCCAACCATCTCTCTCCCTCCAGCTCCAGCTATGGGACACGGCGGGCCAGGAGCGTTTCAGGAAGTCTATGGTCCAGCAGTACTATCGGAACGTTAATGCTGTTCTCTTCATTTATGACGTCACCAGACCAGACAGCTTCAGAGGCCTGCCAGCCTGGATAGAGGAGTGCAGACGGTACTCACTGGGACAGGAGATAACCAGGTTAGTTATATACACACAACCTGGATAGAGGAGTGTAGACGGTACTCACTGGGACAGGAGATAACCAGGTTAGTTATATACACACAACCTGGATAGAGGAGTGTAGACGGTACTCACTAGGACAGGAGATAACCAGGTTAGTTATATACACAACCTGGATAGAGGAGTGCAGACGGTACTCACTGGGACAGGAGATAACCAGGTTAGTTATATACACAACCTGGATAGAGGAGTGTAGACGGTACTCACTGGGACAGGAGATAACCAGGTTAGTTATATACACACAACCTGGATAGAGGAGTGTAGACGGTACTCACTGGGACAGGAGATAACCAGGTTAGTTATATACACAACCTGGATAGAGGAGTGTAGACGGTACTCACTGGGACAGGAGATAACCAGGTTAGTTATATACACACAACCTGGATAGAGGAGTGTAGACGGTACTCACTGGGACAGGAGATAACCAGGTTAGTTATATACACACAACCTGGATAGAGGAGTGTAGACGGTACTCACTGGGACAGGAGATAACCAGGTTAGTTATATACACACAACCTGGATAGAGGAGTGTAGACGGTACTCACTGGGACAGGAGATAACCAGGTTAGTTATATACACACAACCTGGATAGAGGAGTGTAGACGGTACTCACTAGGACAGGAGATAACCAGGTTAGTTATATACACACAACCTGGATAGAGGAGTGTAGACGGTACTCACTAGGACAGGAGATAACCAGGTTAGTTATATACACACAACCTGGATAGAGGAGTGTAGACGGTACTCACTAGGACAGGAGATAACCAGGTTAGTTATATACACACAACCTGGATAGAGGAGTGTAGACGGTACTCACTGGGACAGGAGATAACCAGGTTAGTTATATACACACAACCTGGATAGAGGAGTGTAGACGGTACTCACTAGGACAGGAGATAACCAGGTTAGTTATATACACACAACCTGGATAGAGGAGTGTAGACGGTACTCACTAGGACAGGAGATAACCAGGTTAGTTATATACACACAACCTGGATAGAGGAGTGTAGACGGTACTCACTGGGACAGGCGATAACCAGGTTAGTTATATACACACAACCTGGATAGAGGAGTGTAGACGGTACTCACTGGGACAGGCGATAACCAGGTTAGTTATATACACAACCTGGATAGAGGAGTGTAGACGGTACTCACTGGGACAGGAGATAACCAGGTTAGTTATATACACACAACCTGGATAGGGGAGTGTAGACGGTACTCACTGGGACAGGAGATAACCAGGTTAGTTATATATACACAACCTGGATAGAGGAGTGTAGACGGTACTCACTAGGACAGGAGATAACCAGGTTAGTTATATACACACAACCTGGATAGAGGAGTGTAGACGGTACTCACTGGGACAGGAGATAACCAGGTTAGTTATATACACACAACCTGGATAGAGGAGTGTAGACGGTACTCACTAGGACAGGAGATAACCAGGTTAGTTATATACACACAACCTGGATAGAGGAGTGTAGACGGTACTCACTAGGACAGGAGATAACCAGGTTAGTTATATACACACAACCTGGATAGAGGAGTGTAGACGGTACTCACTAGGACAGGAGATAACCAGGTTAGTTAGTCATATTAAAACCCAATTCCATTTGTCCTTTTTTGTTAAATCGCCCCCTTTACACTTGATCATTTCCACATGGAGGCCCAGAGGAACTAGCTCTGTTGCCAGGATCAGATTCAGAAAAGCTGTATTGTGTCAGCATTGGGCAGCTGTGTTACACACACCTCAACCAACACACAATAACAACACAGTAAACACATTGTTTTGAATACTCTGTAGTGGCCAACATTGCCTTTTCGGTTGTAACCTGTAACGTTTTTAACTCTCCATCTGTCTCCCCCTCTGCAGGTTCCTCGTGGGCAACAAGAGCGACCTCCGTGACACCTGCAGCTGTGACCCCCGCCCCATCGAGGTCGAAGGTCAGGTGACACGGGATCAGGCCCAGAAGTTTGCCGCGGCCCACGGGATGATTCTGTTTGAAACGTCTGCTAAAAGCCTCCCTGGAGGAGGAGGAGGAGGAGAACCAGGAGGGGGGCATCAGGACAGCGTGGAGGATGTGTTCATGGCCCTGGCCTCCAGGCTGAAGAGACAGACCAGACCCCCTCCCCCGGTTCTCAACAACACAGGAGTGTCTGGGTCGTATTGTGGGTCCTATACAGGGACAGCTTCATTCAGGCTGCCAGCCAAGAAGAACCCTCATAAAGACTTCTGGACATGCACCTGTTGAGAGAGGGAGGGTGAGAAGAGGGATGGAACATGGGATGGAAGGAGGGGGGGTGGGAACAGGGGAATTTAGGGTGCCCACCAAGAACTCAGGGAGAGACTTCTGGACATATACCTGTTGTGAGGGAGAGAGAAAGAAAGAAGAGGGAGAGAGGGGGAAGTCCTCTCTGATCAAGGCTACTGAGGGGAGGACAGCTCATAATAATTGCTGGAGTGGAACGAAACACGTGTTTGATACTATTCAATTTACTCCGTTCTGGCCATTATTATGAGCTGTCCTCCCCTCAGCAGCCTCCACTGATCTATAGCCTGCTCTCAGATCTGTTCCTTCTATAGCCTGCTCTCAGATCTGTTGTCTCCTTCTATAGCCTGCTCTCAGATCTGTTGTCTCCTTCTATAGCCTGCTCTCAGATCTGTTGTCTCCTTCTATAGCCTGCTCTCAGATCTGTTGTCTCCTTCTATAGCCTGCTCTCAGATCTGTTGTCTCCTTCTATAGCCTGCTCTCAGATCTGTTCCTTCTATAGCCTGCTCTCAGATCTGTTGTCTCCTTCTATAGCCTGCTCTCAGATCTGTTGTCTCCTTCTATAGCCTGCTCTCAGATCTGTTGTCTCCTTCTATAGCCTGGTCCCAGATCTGTTGTCTCCTTCTATAGCCTGCTCTCAGATCTGTTGTCTTTTTCTATAGCCTGCTCTCAGATCTGTTGTCTCCTTCTATAGCCTGGTCCCAGAGCGGTTTGTGCTCTTGCCAACTGCGTTGCCGTTATAATCAAGCCAAAAATGAAAGACTGGTACCCAGGATAAAGCATTAACGAAAGGGTCGTTCTACTAATTCGGTGCCTTTTTGAAGACGTTTGACTTCACCTAATTTTAACATTCTGTCATAAAGAGTACATGTTCAACTTCATTCAAAATGTGTTTCCCATCTCAAGAGGATAAAGAAGAAAATTACTATAGTAAGTGCCAAATACCGTGACAGGGTTGACCGTGACAGGGTTGACCGTGACAGGGTTGACCGTGACAGGGTTGACCGTGACAGGGTTGACCGTGACAATGTTGACTGTGACAGGGTTGACCGTGACAGACCGTAACAGGGTTGACCGTAACAGGGTTGACCGTGACAGGGTTGACCGTGACAGGGTTGACCGTGACAGACCGTAACAGGGTTGACCGTGACAGGGTTGACCGTGGCAGGGTTGACCGTGACAGGGTTGACCGTAACAGACCGTAACAGGGTTGACCGTAACAGGGTTGACCGTGACAGGGTTGACTGTGACAGGGTTGACCGTGACAGACCGTAACAGGGTTGACCGTGACAGGGTTGACCGTGACAGGGTTGATCGTGGCAGGGTTGACCGTGACAGGGTTGACCGTGGCAGGGTTGACCGTGACAGGGTTGACCGTGGCAGGGTTGACCGTGGCAGGGTTGACCGTGACAGGGTTGACCGTGACAGGGTTGACCGTAACAGGGTTGACCATGACAGACCGTAACGGGGTTGACCGTGACAGGGTTGACCGTAACAGGGTTGACGATTTCATCTTAAATCAGCCATGAATCTCCTTGTGACAGGGGTAATGGAAGCTTGCTACTGTATGTGCAACAGGGCGAGGCAAGCTTCCCAAAACATTTTTAATTGTTAAAACATTTCTAGCCTGTCTATCTGTAGGTAACAGGGTTGACTTGTTACCCTCGACCCGCTCAGTTTTACTCCACAAAACACCAGGAAATGGACATAAAGAGTAGATCCAGCTCACCTGTTTTGACACTATGATTTGACTACTAGATGTTCAATGTTTCTTTGGGAAGAAATATTTAAAATAGGAATATTTTCACCATATTAAAATGAGAGTTCAATTCACGTAACAGGGTTGACCTTAAAATGAGGGACTGAATCACTAATCACAAAATAAAATAACTAGGGCTTTACAATGATGGAGAAATGTTGGGGTTAAGGGGGTTAATCTTCCTAGAAGTCAGAGAGGGTGCACGGAGGGACAAATGCTGAAGTCTATTCATATAAAATCACATTGATTGAATTCTCCATGTGGTCTATATTAAATGGCACTTCATTTAATATAACAGGCTTTTCAACTTCAATATTGGTGCTAATTTTATACCTAAAATATCAAAGGGATGCAAAAGGCCCTCATTTCGTGGAATGACCCAAAAACAGTGGCGACTCTTGGAGATGCTCCTCTGGAAGTACTGCATGATGGAACTTTCTGAAGCTTGTGCAGTGGGTCGTCTTTTATGTGTCTTGATCTGTCCATCTTTGCCATATGGTCATTGTATAGCAAGAAAGATATGACTGTACATTTTCATCCATGATGTGTGTAAATGTTTTCAATATTCAATAAAATAAATCAATGTTCTACAAAGTTGTAATCAATAGTACCACTCTTTTCTTTGAACTGAAATGGGTTTTATATTGTTTGTCTGTTTTTTCACAGCGATCTCATGCAGGTCTGTATGACTTTTCAGTGTTAATTTTGAAGTTAGTTTTGCAGGTAAACTATGTACTCCAGCACAGCAAGACTAGAACATGTTCAGTATGTTTCTTGGTCTCTGGATGACAAGGAGACAGTCGCTGCCCCAGGATATCAACTGTGAAAAGGTTACACTTCACAACCGATTTACTCCCTGGAAACACTCCCATGGTTACTGTGGTAGAGGGACTACACAGGAGGAGTGGTGTGTTGGTCATGCAGGAGTGTGGGCGGTTGAATGGTGTGTGTGTGTGACTGAGGCCGTCACATGACCCTTCTCTTCTGCTCAGTGCAGCAGACGACACACTTGCAACACACATGCCACCAACAGCTGTGTGTGTGTGGCGACAGTATGGTGCAACATTCATCGGTTAGCTGACGGAGGTCCTTCTCAGTTTTCTCCTTTCACAGACTTCCTGAACTGACTGAACCAGAACAAGTGGAAGGTGCCTCCTGGTTGCCTTTAAGCACTGGCCTCAGATCAGGGAGTTCATAAAGCATCTCAGAGTAGGACTGCTTATCTAGGATCAGGTCCCATGTCAACTCATTACCATCGACTTGACTCATAATGGTTCATTTGGGGTTAGTTAAATCTGATCCTAGATCTGCACTATAGCTGTGTTTTATAAACAATCTCTATCGTTATAGGTCTTTTTACAAACGCAAAATAATGACCTCAGGAACCAGATTCTAGATGAAGATCCTATATTGACTACTGTTTGGTACACTGTGATATAACCTATAGATGGTAACACTGTTATATAACCTATAGATGGTAACACTGTTATATAACCTATAGATGGTAACACTGTGATATAACCTATAGATGGTAACACTGTTATATAACCTATAGATGGTAACACTGTTATATAACCTATAGATGGTAACACTGTTATATAACCTATAGATGGTAACACTGAGTTATATGTTTTCTTGCCTAACATCATTATATGGAAACGGTATATTGATGAGCATACACAGACATATACACAGTCAGCATACACAGACATATACACCGTCAGCATACACAGACATATACACACTCAGCATACACAGACATATACACAGTCAGCATACACAGACATATACACAGTCAGCATACACAAACACATACACAGTCAGCATACACAGACATATACACAGTCAGCATACACAGACATATACACAGTCAGCATACACAGATATATACACAGTCAGCATACACAGACATATACACAGTCAGCATACACAGACATATACACAGTCAGCATACACAGACACATACACAGTCAGCATACACAGACATATACACAGTCAGCATACACAGACATATACACAGTCAGCATACACAGACACAGTCAGCATACACAGACATATACACAGTCAGCATACACAGACATATACACAGTCAGCATACACAGACACAGTCAGCATACACATACATATACACAGTCAGCATACACATACATATACACAGACATATACACAGTCAGCATACACATACATATACACAGTCAGCATACACAGACATCTACACACTCAGCATACACAGACACAGACACAGTCAGCATATCGTTTGATGATTGACACACAAACACAGTCCTGGATGTTATCCACTGACTGGACCGTTTTATCTCCACATCTCTTCATTCAAAGACTCAATCACAGACACTCTTACTGACAGTTGTGGCTGCGTCGCGTGATGTATTGTTGTCTCTACCTTCTTGCCCTTTGTGTTGTTGTCTGTGCCCAATAATGTTTGTACCATGTTTTGTGCTGCTACCATGTTGTGTTGCTACCATGTTGTTGTCATGTTGTGTTGCTACCATGCTGTGTTGTTGTCTTCGGTCTCTCTTTATGTAGTGTTGTGGTGTCTTGTCGTGATGGGTGTTTTGTCCTAGATTTTTATTTTTAATCCCAGCCATCCCCGCAGGAGACCCCCAGGAGGCCTTTTGCCTTCCGGTAGGCCGTCATTGTAAATAAGAATTTGTTATTAACTGACTTGCCTAGTTAAATAAAGGTCAAATAAAATAAATAAAAAGACTGCAAAATGTTCATTTCCAGGAATGTGTTTTTCCTGTTTGTCATGCTCTGTTGAGAAGGAGATGACATTCCTGTCTAAATGTCTGCTGTTGGACGTGGTGTTCTGCTGTATTCAGAGCCTGAGGGATGGAAGAGGAGGGACCAGCAGCTCAGGACCCATTCTAATACTTTATTCATCCTTCCTCCTTTCCTTCCTCTCTCCTTGGTGATGGGAACATAGAGCCTGAGGGAAGGGAAAAGGAGGGACCAGCAGCTCAGGACCCATTCTAATACTTTATTCATCCTTCCTCCTTTCCTTCCTCTCTCCTTGGTGATGGGGACATAGAGCCTGAGGGAAGGGAAAAGGAGGGACCAGCAGCTCAGGACCCATTCTAATACTTTATGCATCCTTCCTCCTTTCCTTCCTCCCTCCTTGGCGATAGGGACATGGAGCCTGAGGAAAGGAAAGAGGAGGGACTGGTAGCAGCAGAAGTAGCAGCAGCACAGTAGCCTGATCCCATATCTGTTTGTGTGCTGTCTTGCCAACTCCTATGGTCATTGTCATGTAGGATTTGACAAGACAGTCAAACAGATCTGGGACCAGCAGATAATCATGCCCTGTTCTGTTCTAATACTGGTCAATAATCACTGACCTGTGGCTGGAGAAGTGGAAGCTAGGTTAGGATCGCTTTGACTCTCACCAATCCATCCTTGTCAGATCAATGGGGACTCTGGGGAGAAAAGGAGGAGAGGAGGGGAAGGGAGGAGAGGGGAAGGAGGAGGAGAGGGGAAGGAGGAGGAGAGGGGAATGGAAGGGGGAGAGGGGAAGGGAGGAGAGGGGAAGGGAGGAGAGGGGGAGGAGGAGGAGAGGGGAAGGGAGGAGAGGGGAAGGAGGAGGAGAGGGGAAGGAGGAGGAGAGGGGAAGGGAGGAGAGGGGAAGGAGGAGGAGAGGGGAAGGAGGAGGAGAGGGGAAGGAGGAGGAGAGGGGAAGGGAGGAGAGGGGAAGGAGGAGGAGAGGGGAAGGAGGAGGAGAGGGGAAGGAGGAGGAGAGGGGAATGGAAGGGGGAGGGGAAGGGAGGAGAGGGGAAGGAGGAGGAGAGGGGAAGGAGGAGGAGAGGGGAAGGGAGGAGAGGGGAGGAGGAGGAGGAGAGGGAAGGAGGGAGAGGGGAAGGAGGAGGAGAGGGGAATGGAAGGGGGAGGGGAAGGGAGGAGAGGGGAAGGAGGAGGAGAGGGGAAGGAGGAGGAGAGGGGAATGGAAGGGGGAGGGGAAGGGAGGAGAGGGGAGGAGGAGGAGAGGGGAAGGAGGAGGAGAGGGGAATGGAAGGGGGAGGGGAAGGAGAGGAGAGGGGAAGGGAGGAGAGGGGAATGAGGAGGAGAGGGGAAGGGAGGAGGAGAGGGGAAGGAGGAGGAGAGGGGAATGGAAGGGGGAGGGGAAGGAGGAGGAGAGGGGAAGGGAGGAGAGTGGAATGAGGAGGAGAGGGGAATGGAAGGGGAGGGGAAGGGAGGACAGTGGGAGAAGGGAGGAGTGGGGGGGAGGAGGAGGAGAGGAGGGTAAGGGAGGAGAGAGGGAGAAGGGAGGAAAGGATTCATGTTTTAAATCGATTGAAAGAGGGCTGGTCATTGTAATATCCCTGGCAAGAACAGAATAGTTATAATCTAATTATTTATAAGTGGCAGCAGCCAAAACAGAGAACAACCACTCCTGGATTATTGAAATACCGTAGCATGACAACGGTGTCATATAAAAACTACACAACTCCACATTAAAAACTACAAATTCCACAAATCTATAGGCTACAGGAGGGATGTGTGATGTCATGGGTCCATATGTTAAGTCTGATAGGGGTGCCTTGTGCAAGTCATCTGCTCTGACTCATGTGCAGCACTGATGAGTTTAAAATCATGTGTCTCAGAGCAGACAGGATGTATTGTATGAGGTCTTACAGTGTTTCCACAGGGTGAAACAGAGGGGGTATAGGGGGGTGTTTGTTATGTTCCTCTGGGTACCAGCTCATGTGGGAGTAGACGAGGAAGTGGATATTATTACCAAGCAGGCTCTTAAAACATCCTAATGTTGAGATGGAATTGTCAATCAGTAAAGCAGAAGCCAAGGGGTTAATAAGAACAGTGGTTAAAAACAAATGGTAGGAGTTGTGGAACAAGGAGAGAAAGGGAAGACACCTGTATAAGATCCTTCCTCCAGCAGAAGAGAATAGAAGCAGGAGGACCAGCAGAAGAGAATAGAAGCAGGAGGACTAGCAGAAGAGAATAGAAGCAGGAGGACTAGCAGAAGAGAATAGAAGCAGGAGGACCAGCAGAAGAGAATGGAAGCAGGAGTACCAGCAGAAGAGAATAGAAGCAGGAGGACCAGCAGAACAGAATAGAAGCAGGAGGACCAGCAGTAGAGAATAGAAGCAGGAGGACCAGCAGAAGAGAATAGAAGCAGGAGGACCAGCAGAAGAGAATAGAAGCAGGAGGACTAGCAGAAGAGAATAGAAGCAGGAGGACCAGCAGAAGAGAATAGAAGCAGGAGGACCAGCAGAAGAGAATAGAAGCAGGAGGACCAGCAGAAGAGAATAGAAGCAGGAGGACCAGCAGAAGAGAATAGAAGCAGGAGGACCAGCAGAAGAGAATAGAAGCAGGAGGACCAGCAGAAGAGAATAGAAGCAGGAGGACCAGCAGTAGAGAATAGAAGCAGGAGGACCAGCAGAAGAGAATAGAAGCAGGAGGACCAGCAGAAGAGAATAGAAGCAGGAGGACAGGAAAACAGCTGGTTGACTTGAAAAACATTCAATACGACATCTACCCTCTTTCTTTCTACCTGTCCTTGTTCTGTAGGTCTTGTTTTGTATGATTTACTTTGTACCTAGAACTCTGGGTCTTGTTGTTTCTGTCTGCTCTTATGTTTAGATCAGAATTGCACACTTGTCCTTTATACCGATACACCACTATTGTGTGTGTTCAATATAAACATTACAGTGATGCAACATTCATGTACATGTGTCGGGGTTAGACAGAAGATAACCTGCACCCGTAGTCACTGGGCAGTTAAAGGCTATTACACAGCCACTACACAAATACAAAATACTCACTAAATACAATGCAAAACAACCTATTCATAATAACAACACTATCATCAGGAACATATGAGGAACCACAGATAACTAGTGTGTACAGGTTTGGATAGATTTGAGCCATGTTTTCAATTGAAATGTAAAAGTGTAGTAAAAAGTCCAGTTTCTCAAGTCCATGGGCAGATTATTCCAGTATATCAGATTATTCCAGTATATCAGATTATTCCAGTATATGATAGCTCTTACTGAGAGGGTGGATTGTCCCAGTTTACAGTGTGGAAAAGGGACAACACAGTCCCCTCTAGTTCCTGCCCTTGTTATCCTGCAGGTGGTTTCCTTGAGCATGATATACCTGCGGAAGTGGAGGAGCAAGGCCCTGCAGCATCATAAAGACAAGGCTTAAAGCTGTCCAGACTGAATACATGATGTTTGTGAATGACGTGACAATGGTGGTAACTGTTTGGTTTGTTATATAAAAGTGTTTGTAGAGTGATTCAATTGGTTTCTGAATGGTAGCTCCTACTAGTGACCAGCATGTGATGCTATAACTCAGATGGGAGAACATCATATCCTACCTACATAGTTTGGTGGCCTCCAGAGGAAGGTAAGATAAACCTAAAGCTTAATCCAAACATGACCGTGTTAACCACCACCACCTTCACCTGCTTCTTGAATATGAAGTTGGGAGTCCGAAATGATGCCGAGATAATTGAAGTTAAACACAACTATTGAGTTTCTCCCCATTGACCGGAACAGCTCGTTGGGTCGAATCAACGGTTTTCTTCCAGAAGTACATCCAAACAGTCTTGTGAATATTTAAACGCAGGCAAGAATCAGCCAACCATTTAGAGACGTGGACCATAGCTTCAGTTAACTTGTTAACGACATGTTGTCTGTTTGTTGACAGTACATACAGGACTGTATCGTCCACATACATCTGCATGTCAGCTTGTGGTTAAGCAGGTAGGAGATCATTTATATAGATGGTAAACAGAAGAGGGCTTAATATTGACACTTGTGGGACGCCAATGTTAAATTAGAGCGTCCAACTGAATGATTCATGTTTTCCAGAGTGTTGGTGACTGTAACTGTGCTGCTGGCAATAATTTAATTACGCTATTTTGCCAATGTTTTCTGGCACGGGCCATATTCAACGGGTGTTGAGTGTTCGTAAATTCATCAGTTATTCTGCACTCTGGCACACTCAGATGAGAGCGCTCTGAAATCTGAGTAGATAGCCAAAGTTACATTTACGAACACACCCGAATTGGTATGTCTAGCTAGTAATTTGTAGAGCTAGCAAGAGGTTGCATAGCAACATCTTCAACTTCCAGTAGACAGGCGAAGTGTTAGTACGCTCAACTGAAATGATACAGTTTGTTTATAGTATACAAAAATGAACTAATGGTATGTAATAGCATGTAATGTATATACTCATTAAGTATGTAGTATACAGTATGTCAGTATGGGTATTTGAACACAGCTCATGTGTTTGCTGTATTTGATACCATTCCACTGATTCCGCTCCAGTCATTACCACGAGCTCGTCCTCCCCAATTAAGGTGCCACCAACCTCCTGTGATGTAGGCCCACAGTAGAGCCCTGCCTGTCCATGGCGGTGGGGTATTTGTTCTGGATTTTGTCCCAAAATGGCACCCTATTCCCTATAGGTCCTGGTCAAAAGTAGTGCACTCTATAGGGAATACCAAATGCCACCCTATTCCCCATGGGCCCTGGTCAAAAGTAGTGCACTAAATAGGGTAAAGGCTGCCATTTGGGACACATTCTAGTCTCTGATGTATACTGAACAAAATGTATAAACGCAACATGGAACAATTTCAAAGATTTTACTGAGTTACAGTACATATAAGGAAATCAGTGAAATGAAATAAATAAGGCCCTAATGTATGGATTTCACACGACTAGGCAGGGGCGCTGCCATGGGTGGTTCTTGGAGGGCATAGGCCAACCCACTTGGCAGCCAGGCCCACCCTCTGGGGACCCAGGCTGCACCAATCAGAATGAGTTTTTTTTCCCACAAAAGGGCTTTACTACAGACAGAAATACTTCTAAAAATGTCAGGGATTTTTTATTTCAGTTTATGAAACATGGGACCAACACTTTACATGCTGCGTTTATATTTTTGATCAGTGTACATGTCCTTCCAAGCTGCAGGAGAGAGGCCTACCTAATCCATTTATACATAGTGGTTGGGGGGAATGAGATGCTCTGGGAATCCGACAGGCACTTTGACAGTGACAATGGCAATTTGACTGCGCATCGGTTATGGGCACTTTGTTTTTGTTTGGACTTAATGTTTTTCAGATGTAGCCTGTTATCGAATAGGGCTATGGTAATATGGTTTTATTATGGTAGTCAGACTTATGCAGAAGTTATTATATGAAATAATTCCTAAATATGCATACTGTACTTTGATAAAGATCCGCCTGTATTTCTGGCATCTCCACGGTACTATACCAGTTGAACAAGCTAACATTTATGTCTGAACGAGATCTGGTCTGCCATTCTCATTTACGCATAACAAAATCCACCACAAACCCTCCAAAATATTTCAGTGAAATCCATATAGAACCCCTGGAACATGATGTTCAAAATGTTTATTTTGTTTATTCCCCAAAAACCACGTGTCATGTCAAGTCAACCTTTGACCTGTCGAGGATGACGTTTATAAAGAGGCGGGGGGTTGGCTTGCTCTCTTTGGTGAATTCTCTGCCTCCAGTCTAACGAGCGCAGTCTGTAGTTGCGTGATCACAGCTGGTCTCTCCTCAGTCATCCAGCAAGACTCCTGTACCACCACACGCACTGTACACTAGATCCTGGATTTGATCAGAAATGTTTTTCTGTAGATCGGCTTGGCAGAGACTGGGGCTCCTGGCACGAATGACAGTCGCCCTACCCTTATCCAGAAATGGTGAGTGGATTAGAAGTGGTTCAATTTGATGGACTATATTGTATTTGTTTGTGGCATTTTTATATGAAGCGTTTGTTGCATCCTAGCTGACGCGTCACGCCTGCGTGATGTGGGGATTAACGGGAAGGTCAATGCAGTTACAGTGGGTTTTAATGACCGTCTGTGTAAACAGTTGAGCTTCATTTCTTTTACATTTGGATTTTTTGTCCAACATTGGGTGAATATTGTATACAATATTTCAGGATTTTTCAATCAATGCAGTTTCCTTCAAATTGCGCGACATGTATGTACTTTATTCATTCCAGGATGATCCACGGCATCATTCTGTACTAGTTTATTGAAAAACATTGCAAGAAAAGTTACATGTAATAATTTCAGCTTTACATTATTGCTGAGCGCTGAGGCAACACACCCCTTTTCCGTTGGGGAGGTGTGTCCATGTCCACAGAGATTACAACACGCACTTATGCACTATTTAGTTACGAAACAGCGCATCCCCGTCCAGAACAACTACATAATCGGGGTTATGTAACATCCAAGCATCAAGTGCATGTATTTAATATCAGATATATCCCCTAAATCGTAGTTTTTTTTAAGGCTAAGTGGAGATGTTGTAGCCTATATGATGTCCTATGGATATTCTTCACGTGTGATGGTAGCGCGTGTATAGGATAGGGGTTGTGTGTGTAGATAATTGGATTAGCCTATAGCAGCCCTACTTGAAGTTGACCTGTCGAGTTCTGCAGAGACGTCACTCTATAATCCAAATGGATCGTGATGTTGTATTCATTCTCCCCAGACTCATCAGAGCGTTTTGTCAGGGAGAGAGAAATGTTATTGTTTGGTTAATAGCTTTGTGTGTGTTTGAGTGAAAGCAAGGGGAAGAATGGATTCTGGTTGTGTTTTTAGTGTAGCTACTTTCCCATGCACGAGCTTCATCGATAGACTCGTTCTAGTCTGGCTTCATTCTGGAACTAGAATCCCTATTTGCTTTGTTGCGTAAGGAATTTGCCCTGAGGGAGATCTGAACAGTGCTGGTTTAATTTCCTGTTTTCTAAATGTTAGAGCCTCTGCATCCTCTCCATGTTTTGACACTAAAATGTATAGATGTATATTCCCCCTGATCTATAGCTAGAAGCATAGACATGCATTGTAACAGCTTTATCCTCTGTGTATTTCTGCACACCCTGCTCTGGATTATATTTAGCTGACTAATGATGTATTGATCACTAGTCAGTCGTTACTAGGTCTATGTCTAGGGCAGATGGGCCTCATGGTTAGGCTTCGGGCCTACGTAGGGGGCGGGCATTTCTTCATGCATGTATAGTCCTGTGTGTGTGTGCCACTGGTGTGAATGGTCTCTATTCAGTTGGAAGGAATCGGTGGTTCTGTGCCATGACTGGCTGTCAGGGAGGAAACTGGGATCACGTGTCTGTGACTCGTCTGACCTCCAGCTCAGCTTAACTGATTAGTACCTAGCTACCTGTATAAATAACTGGGCCTTCACAGGAACAGACAGGAACAGACAGGAACAGACAGGAACAGACAGGAACACACAGGAACAGACAGGAGGCCACTTGCTGTGTCATGGGATTAGAGAGAGCAGCGGAGTAGCTCTGGGTCAACCAGGATCAAGGTCTGCTAACAACTGATGGCTGTGTTTTCTGAGGAACGTTTTACTGGCAATGACTGTTGTGATTTGTCTTGTCCTACCTTAGTTGAATGTATTGACTGTGTCTCTCTGGACCACAGTCTGCTAAATGGCCTCTATGTAAAAGGTGGTGTGTTTTTATTGAAACTTTGTTTAACCAGGCAAGTCAGTTCAGAACAAATTCTTATTTACAATGACGGCCTACCGGGGAACAGTGGGTTTACTGTCTTGTTCAGGGGCAGAATGACAGATTTTTACCTTGTCAGCTCAGGGATTTGATCTAACAACCTTTCGGTTACTGGCCCAACACTCTTACCATTAGGCTACCTGCCTCTCTAACCACTAGGCTACCTGCCGCCCCTGTGTGTGTGTGAAGCACAAAACTATTGGTCCGAGTTCTGGGATGTTATGTAAGTTGCTTCGGTTATCTATGGAGCTGATAAGATTTGTGTGTATGTATCTGATCAGCTCACTGTGGTTCTGTTGTCCTCTATCAGGGGGTAGATGAGTAGTCAGCATGGTAGGGTACATGTGGTTCTGTTGACCTCTATCAGGGGGTAGATGAGTAGTCAGCCTGGTAGGGTACATGTGGTTCTGTTGACCTCTACCAGGGGGTAGATGAGTAGTCGGCATGGTAGGGTACATGTGGTTCTGTTGACCTCTACCAGGGGGTAGATGAGTAGTCGGCATGGTAGGGTACATGTGGTTCTGTTGACCTCTATCAGGGGATAGATGAGTAGTCAGCATGGTAGGGTACATGTGTTTCTGTTGACCTCTATCAGGGGGTAGATGAGTTGTCAGCATGGTAGGGTACATGTGGTTCTGTTGACCTCTATCAGGGGGTAGATGAGTTGTCAGCATGGTAGGGTACATGTGGTTCTGTTGACCTCTATCAGGGGGTAGATGAGGAGTCAGCATGGTAGGGTACATGTGGTTCTGTTGACCTCTATCAGGGGGTAGATGAGGAGTCAGCATGGTAGGTCTATGTGGTTCTGTTGACCTCTATCAGGGGGTAGATGAGGAGTCAGCATGGTAGGGTACATGTGGTTCTGTTGACCTCTATCAGGGGGTAGATGAGGAGTCAGCATGGTAGGGTACATGTGGTTCTGTTGACCTCTATCAGGGGGTAGATGAGGAGTCAGCATGGTAGGGTACATGTGGTTCTGTTGACCTCTATCAGGGGGTAGATGAGGAGTCAGCATGGTAGGGTACATGTGGTTCTGTTGACCTCTATCAGGGGGTAGATGAGGAGTCAGCATGGTAGGGTACATGTGGTTCTGTTGACCTCTATCAGGGGGTAGATGAGGAGTCAGCATGGTAGGGTACATGTGGTTCTGTTGACCTCTATCAGGGGGGTAGATGAGGAGTCAGCATGGTAGGGTACATGTGGTTCTGTTGACCTCTATCAGGGGGTAGATGAGGAGTCAGCATGGTAGGGTACATGTGTTCTCTGCAGAGCTGCAGGATGAAATGTGATTCTCTTTACATGGAAGGAACAGGGGTGGAGAGCTCCCTTCTGTACATTGTTCCCTTACTGCAGCCTGGGCTGCTCTACACACACACACACACACACACACACACACACACACACACACACACACTCTCTCTCTCTCTCTGCCAGAGACAGGTGAACACACACTCTCTCTGCCAGAGACAGGTGAACACACACTCTCTCTGCCAGAGACAGGTGAACACACACACACACACACCTCTTATAGAACACATGACGCTCACACACTCACCCAGAGACAGAGGTGCGGAAACACACACACCTCATGAGCACACGCCACAGAGGCACCACTTATAGAAAGTGTCTCTCTTGTTTTGCCCTCTGCCAGACCTTTGCATTCTGGGACACATGTTGAACTTTGAACCTAGTCCCCTGTACACCACCATGGTACAGTTATATTCCTGGTGTTTTCTACTCAGGGCTGAACGTAGACAGTAGTCTATAGCAGTCCTTTACTAGTCTCTAATGGATTAACAGGCAGAACTACACAGCCGAACACGGCCATGTTTTCCTGTGTAGTTGACTGGTTTTATGTCGTGTGGCTGTGCCGTTTCTATGGTGTGTGTGATTGACTGGTTGTGTGTGTGATTTTAGGGAGTGTTTGGGTGACAGTGTAGCAGAGGAGAGGATCTTTGGTCCAGGAAGGACGAGGTTTTATTTATGTCTGTGTTCTAAATGCACCACCATTGCCAGTGTTGATAGGATCAGGCTATTTAGCCTGAGGAGAGCCAATCCTGTCAACCCTGGCAGTCTGTTTACTGAAGACTAGGCTCCTGCTATCCACCCAGCCCTACTGGCCATGTGGACCATGTCACCCACACAATAACAATCCATTATGGAGATTTATGGTCTTATCTCTATTGCTGCATTTGGGTCTTTCTTTAGTGTCGTTAATATGATGGTTCTGTGAAGATGATTCAGTGTCCCACAGTCTGACGGTGATTTTACATCAGCACTATGCTATTGGCAAAGATTCAATTGTCATTAACCCAAATGAAATGTGTTTAGATGGGGAGGGGTTTAGAAAGCAGGACATGTTTATTGGGGTTTTGTCCATTCAAACACAGCATCAGGCATAAAACAAGGACTAGAATAGATCTGCGTTCAAACACTATTTGAAATCTTTCAAATACCTTTTGAGCTTTTGCTTTAGGCTTTTAGGAGCACCAGATGGGTGGGGTTTGGTCCGTCTGGTGGTCCATTCAGCCAGGCAAGCTCAATCAACAGAAACTTCTTGAAATTATTTCAAATATTATTTGAACCCAGGTCTGGACTAGGTTGGACTGGGATTGGTTGGCTAGTCGCGTTTAGCTTGGTAGGATGGACTGGGATTGGTTGGCTAGTCGCGTTTAGCTTGGTAGGATGGACTGGGATTGGTTGGCTCGTCGTGTTTAGCTTGGTAGGATGGGCTGGGATTGGTTGGCTCGTCGCGTTTAGCTTGGTAGGATGGACTGGGATTGGTTGGCTCGTCGCGTTTAGTTTGGTAGGATGGACTGGGATTGGTTGGCTAGTTGCGTTTAGCTTGGTAGGATGGATTGGGATTGGTTGGCTAGTTGCGTTTAGCTTGGTAGGATGGATTGGGATTGGTTGGCTAGTCGAGTTTAGCTTGGTAGGATGGATTGGGATTGGTTGGCTAGTTGCGTTTAGCTTGGTAGGATGGACTGGGATTGGTTGGCTAGTCGCGTTTAGCTTGGTAGGATGGATTGGGATTGGTTGGCTAGTCGCGTTTAGCTTGGTAGGATGGACTGGGATTGGTTGGCTAGTCGCGTTCAGCTTGGCTTATACTAACACTTTCCGCTGCCTCTGCTCTGCTGTGTCAAATGAATGGTGCTACTGTATCTCTCTTGTGTAACGCGATTAAGAGGGATAGAGGCTTGTTGCCATGGTACCAGAACACCACTGATGCCCTGAGTGGAAAGAAGATGGCTGGACAGGACCGGATGAACCCAGGTCCTGTAGTAGGACAATGTTGACCATGATGGAGGATAACATTAGATATGCATAGATTGACAATGCAAGAAACTGATCAATAGGGCCCATACAGAAATCATAGTGGGTCCATTGCCATGGTATGGTCATCTGTCCAATGCAAAACTAGCACCTTCCTTACTGTCTGGGTAGATGAACAAAAAGTCTACAACTTGCTTTCTATTCATATATTTACATGTTTTATAGTTTGTATATATGTATATCTCCCTCTATCTACAGTACCAGTCATAGGTTTGGACACTGACTCATTCAAGGGTTTTTCTTTATTTCTATTATTTTCTACATTGTATAATAGTGAAGACATCAAAACTATAGAATAACACACATGGAATCATGTAGTAACCAAAAAAGTGTTAAACAAATCTGAATATATATTTTAGATTCCTCAAAGTAGCCACCCTTTGCCTTGATCATAGCGTTGCACACTCTTGGCTTTCTCTCAACCAGCTTTATGAGGAATGTTTTCCAACAGTCTTGGAGGAGTTCTCACACTGAGCACTTGTTGGCTGCTTTTCCTTCACTCTATGGTCCAACTCATCCCAAACCATCTCAATTGGGTTGGTCGGGTGATTGTGGAGGCCAGGTCATCTGATGCAGCATTCCATTACTCTCCTTCTTGGTCAAACAGCCCTTATGCAGCCTGGAGGTGTGTTGGGTCATTGTCCTGTTGAAAAACGAATGATGGTCCCATTAAGCGCCAACCAGAAGGGATGGCGTATCGCTGGTTAAGTGTGCCTTGAAATCTAAATAAATTGGTGTCACCAGCAAATCACCATCACACCACCTCCATGCTTTACGGTGGTGGCTGCTACTTTGAAGAATCTTTCACAGACAGGAACCTTGACCATTTTTGGTAAACTGGTAAACCGCCTTCATGAGATCTTAATTATCCACAGTCTTTGGTAGCTCTCTCTTCTGGTCCGTCCCCTAACCATGTCCCCCTCTCCACTGTGTCTCCTTCCAGTGGTTCCAGTGCGGCAGATGTCCGTCGGGATCCCCGGTGGCTCTGCCACCAACGTGGCGTACGCCCTTCTGTGTGGAGGAGGCCTCACTGCCGCTGTCGTCTACGTAAGTACTGATTCAAGATCGGTTGTGTGTGTACCTAATGTTAAAGGATAAGGTCTGGGCAGTATATGCTGATCCTAGATCAGATTTGTGCCTGAAGGACACCACTTACTCAGAACCGTATTCTACTATTTGAGTATCACCCTAGACACTGATCTTAGGTCAGTTTGTTTCCTCCCATAATGGTTAAGGTGATCTGGAGAGGAAACACTGATCTGAAGTCTGTTCCTGAAGGTTAACATGAACTAAGCATGCTATATAGTTTACTTTAATTTCAAGCGTATTGATTTTTCCTGACTCTTCCCAGATCAGTTTCCACACTTTAATCCAATGCATAAACATTAAGACACATGGTCCCAGGCCAGTGGTTTGGTTGGGGAACAATGCATAAACATTAAGACACATGATCCCAGGCCAGTGGTTTGGTTAGGGAACAATGCATAAACATTAAGACACATGATCCCAGGCCAGTGGTTTGGTTGGGGAACAATGCATAAACATTAAGACACATGGTCCCAGGCCAGTGGTTTGGTTAGGGAACAATGCATAAACATTAAGACACATGATCCCAGGCCAGTGGTTTGGTTAGGGAACAATGCATAAACATTAAGACACATGGTCCCAGGCCAGTGGTTTGGTTAGGGAACAATGCATAAACATTAAGACACATGGTCCCAGGCCAGTGGTTTGGTTAGGGAACAATGACCCCAGGCCAGTGGTTTGGTTGGGGAACAATGCATAAACATTAGGACACATGGTCCCAGGCCAGTGGTTTGGTTAGGGAACAATGCATAAACATTAAGACACATGACCCCAGGCCAGTGGTTTGGTTGGGGAACAATGCATAAACATTAAGACACATGACCCCAGGCCAGTGGTTTGGTTGGGGAACAATGCATAAACATTAAGACACATGATCCCAGGCCAGTGGTTTGGTTGGGGAACAATGCATAAACATTAAGACACATGATCCCAGGCCAGTGGTTTGGTCGGGGAACAATGTGAGGAGTGGCTGCGGACCCCAACTTTTCTCTGACCGTTTTTCCTCCGGACTAAAGATGGTTTCACGTTCTGCTCGTGTTTATTCTGTCCTTGACGCTCTACCTGTAGAGAACAGGCTACTCTGGTGAATGGTGGTCATTTTAATAAGTTTGATCAAAACTGAATGTCTGCCAGATCACATAATGACAGTATTCTACAGGACCCAATATAATAGCATAGTATTACGTTACTGTAGGATGAAAACCCCACAACATTTTATCTCTTATGTGGCTGAAATTCAACAGCACTCGCCTCAACTAGGAAAAATACACAGGTAGGCTATGCTTCAGTTAAACACCTGCTCTATAATTCTCTCACGCACAAATATCATACCCTCCCAAATAAATGCTAACCTCCCCCTGTAATTGTAATGAGGTTAGCATGTCTTGGGGGTATGATATAAAATGCTAACCTCCCCCTGTAATTGTAATGAGAGGTTAGCATGTCTTGGGGGTATGATATAAAATGCTAACCTCCCCCTGTAATTGTAATGAGAGGTTAGCATGTCTTGGGGGTATGATATAAAATGCTAACCTCCCCCTGTAATTGTAATGAGAGGTTAGCATGTCTTGGGGGTATGATATAAAATGCTAACCTCCCCCTGTAATTGTAATGAGAGGTTAGCATGTCTTGGGGGTATGATATAAAATGCTAACCTCCCCCTGTAATTGTAATGAGAGGTTAGCATGTCTTGGGGGTATGATATAAAATGCTAACCTCCCCCTGTAATTGTAATGAGAGGTTAGCATGTCTTGGGGGTATGATATAAAATGCTAACCTCCCCCTGTAATTGTAATGAGAGGTTAGCATGTCTTGGGGGTATGATATAAAATGCTAACCTCCCCCTGTAATTGTAATGAGAGGTTAGCATGTCTTGGGGGTATGATATAAAATGCTAACCTCCCCCTGTAATTGTAATGAGAGGTTAGCATGTCTTGGGGGTATGATATAAAATGCTAACCTCCCCCTGTAATTGTAATGAGAGGTTAGCATGTCTTGGGGGTATGATATAAAATGCTAACCTCCCCCTGTAATTGTAATGAGAGGTTAGCATGTCATGGGGGTATGATATTGTTGTTACTTTCTCACTCATCATTATTCACGTTTCATTCAGGATTGTCCGTAATCATGGTAGCATCCACGTTACTATATAATATTTTATTCTTATTTATAAGTGACTCAAAAATGACACATTATTTACCATTTTATTTATATTGGGCACAAAATAATCTGGAACACAACCAAAACAAAGTAGTCATTTGGTGCTCTGAAAATGGGACCAAATACTACACTTTTGACTACTTTTAACACTCATACAAGTGAAATTCTCCCAAAACTTTTGGTCCCCTAAAATGGGGGGGGGGGGGACTATGTACAAAAAGTGTTCATTTCTAAACAGTTCACCAGGTATGGATGAAAATACCCTCCAATTGACAGCTGACAGTCTGCATTTTAACCTCTAGTCATTTGCATTAAAGTGCAGGAGTACAGAGCCAAAACAACAACAACATGTGTCACTGTCCCAATACTTTTGGAGCTCACTTTATAGCCTTGTGGTAACTGTTGTCATGGAGAACCCTTACCGCAGCAGTGGTGCTTTTTAAAGACCGTTATACCAGTTCTACAGACAACTGTTGGCAAGGACGTTCGCTTAGTCCACTCCTTTATTTAACACTACACTGTTACTTACTAGAGCTGAGGGAAGAGGATTCAGGTTCTCAACTTACAGTTCAAGGCAGCCATTTTGAAATGCAGCTAGATTCCCTTTCTGTGTTCTTTTAGTTTTGCGTGTCCCTCCAACCTCTGTCTGTTCCATTCAGGCTTACAAGACGGTGAATGGTGACAGTGAGCGGTACAATGACAGACTCGCAGAGATGAACTCGAGGCCCAAGGGTGAGTACTAAGTAGCCTACTGTCTGCACTGCCACACACTCCATTGATCCACACTCTTGACATTCTACCAATAGACATGAACCATAGAATTTAGAACCATAGAATGTAGAATCCTAGGGGAGTTGTAGAATTTATACTCTCAGTATTCCAGAATTCCTCATCATAATGGACAAGAATGGCCAGAGTTGTAGTGTCAGTTGGAGAAGGAATGTCTCATCAGAACGTTGAAACCATGACAATAATGTTTTTGTCCACACTAAGCCTAGCCAAATGTTTTCATTTGGCATGGACCCTGTTTTGGCGCTGCCACCGACATGCCAGCATGGTGGAATGATCACTCTGAATGTGATTAATCTAGACTGTCAGGGCTGATTTCTGTCAGTGATTCATTGACCTGTTGGGGTTCCCGGGCCCTGTGCCCAGATCGCCTGATTGGTCTGTTGTTGGGCTAAGCTCCTTGGTTCACATAGTGTCGCTGGGAGCTCTGATTGGTTCATGTAGAGTCTAGTTTTCTGTTCCTACCTACATTCACCCATCCTTAGTACACTAGTGGCCATACAGTGTATAGACAAACCCTAAACCTATATATAGACAACGGATGTCATTTTTTTTCTTTTTGTGTTACAGGCGAGGCAGAGGGGGAGTTCTTTTTGGAAGTCTTTTAGCGTGCCTGTGAAAAATGTAGCTTGAATGCTTTAGCAGATTCTGTCTGTCCGGCGCTGTGGTGATGGGGAATAGAGTGCCATTTGAGACACTGCTCTAGTCATACCTGGCATGAAACATCTTATAACTGCCTGTCAGAACAAAGCGTAACAAACTGCCATGGTGGGAGCCGCCATTTTGTAGGCTTCGCTATTCGATCACATTAACTTTAAATTAAATTCTACACCTCCCCCGACACACCTGGCACTGGTAGCCATTTTGACATTGCTAGCCAACAAACTTTCAATAACCAACTTGGATTTCTACACCTGGCCTACACGTATTCAACAAACTCTACCCCTTTAAGCATTCTGAACTCTCCTTTACCTGTTTCTAAAATAGCTACATAAGCTGGGCACACGTTAAAAGGAAAGGGTAATGTTGAGCTTTGATCAAAGATGTTCTTACCGGTGTCCATCTAGGAGATTTTCTTGCTTATTATTGCCCTTTTTACTCAGTAGTATTGTTTACTCTCCACACATTTCAGACTAATGGGAACTCATTCATTCCCTTCATATCTACCTGTTGGTCTTTTCCTTTTCCACATTTGCATATCTTTTGGTGTATTCCAGAAAGCTTGTTCTTTTTTTTCTGTCCTGACTGCATGTTATGTTTGCTCGTTGCTTAGTCTGTCACAGCGATATCGCCCAAAGTACCCGACCCCAAGTTCCTCGTCTTCTTAGTTATACAGTTTAAAACAAGTTGAGGCGACTGCTGTCATTCCTGGCTAATTAGTTGAGATCTTATCCTTGTTCGTGTACTTGGGTATACTTCTACAACAGAATGTGTCTGGACCTTTAACTAGTCAGGGGCCAGTTTAAATACCAATACAGACCACTGGCTAATCAGTTGATTATCCTTGTTACCTATTATAATAGTTTGTTAATAAAACCAGCTGATTTCAGTTAAGCCTAGTTAACCTTGACCTTAACCCTGCTCCAGCTGATCCCTCTGGCTGGGAGTGTGTCCCAAGAGGCACCCTATTCCCTATTTAGTGCACCATGTTTGACCAGGGCCCATAGTGCACTACTTTTGACCAGAGCCCTATGTAGGGAAATGGGGTGCATCTTGGGATGCATCCGCTGTGTCCGGTAAGGTTACTAGCCGTCAAACAAATCCTGGCTTCCTCGCTCTTTCCTTGTTCACTCCATTTCCTGCCTCCCCCTGTTAATCATTAACGCCCTTTGACCAGAGATCTGTATATCATGTCTCCACCTGAACGATGGGAGTTGTTGTCCCAATGGCGGGAAGGCAGGCAGGCGACAAGCTTAGGTCCAAAACAAGCCATAGAAACTCATTGGGCTTATTTTGGACAGATTTTGGCAGGAGTGACTCTCTGCCGGTCCTTAAGTTGACCCCTAATGAGCTGCAGCTCACCTCTGTGCCATTAACAAGCTGTCAAATCCCATCCTAGATTCCACTATTCCTCGCCGCTCTCTCAAAGCACATTGGAGGAAAGGATCCGATGTCCTGCCCCTCTGACCTCCAATGACCTTTGAGGGAGCGTAATCAAGGAATAGGGATTTGACGGTTTTTCAAAGCCACAGGGGTCCTTTACAGCTGAGCAGGTGTCACCAACCTGGTCGGAGCCCTAAACGACGAATGTGGTGTGAGTTGTCTTTGGTCAACTCTGAGTTCAACTCAGACATGACTGTGGCTCACCTTTTTAACCAGCTACATTTCTATGCCAATGAATCCTTTAGAAGTAACTTGCACCAGGCAGGCGAACTATACTGATCCTGAATGAAGTGTTAAAGCCCTGAGTTGAGGACCGTTCCAATTAGACTTCCTCCCTCTGAGTGGATCATCTCTTTATTCTCCATATTTGAGGAAGACGACTGACTCAACATTTTATTAATCAACTGTTCTTGTGTTAAAAATTGTAATCAAATACATATGACAAAAAAACATTTAGTGACTGGATGCATTTGAAACTTCACATGCGGTACAACTTTCCTAATACAATGATTTTATCATGGGACTGGGTGGGAAAGGACTAATAACACAGAAGAAACAATGTGTGACAGACTGTACTTCTAATAGTCCATTCCACACCATCGTCTGCTGAAATTGCAGGGTGACTATTTTTTGTTTCAATTTGATTTAGTCAAGAATGAAAATGTGGCACTCTGGCGCATGGATTGATGTTTTAGATTTGTTAATGACGAGTTCGGTGTTCGACTAGCTATGTAGTTACAAGCCTGGCTTGAGCAGGCTCGAGGAAGTGACGGGTGCACAATCAATATCTACCTAAGTAACATGGAAAAAGCCTGAGCTGGAATGTGAAGCTAACTGATGCTAGCTAATTTCAGAAAAGCCTGAGTACACCCAGAGGGTTCAAAAGTCCAACAGCGTCACACATTAAAAGGTAGTTAACACTGCTTAGCAGAGGACTAAAACTGAAAGCAGTTTAAACTTAACTTAGTATTTCTCTCCATATTGGATCCACCTATCCTTTTCTTTCTGATCAGGATATGTTAGACCCAGGACCAGACCGCATGGTACAATTTAGAATCTGTCTTTAGGGGATTGATGTTGGAATTGGACAAGACCCTATAAGGAGGACACGTTCTCATCCCTCCCTACCTTTCTCTCTATTCCACTTCTCTCTCTCTCTCTCCATCTCCTTCCAGAAGCAGCACCAGCAGCAGAGGAAGTAGAATCCCCAGAAGAACCGGCACCAGTAGAAGCCGAGGTGGTCGCTGAGACAGCCGCCATCGAGGAGGCGCCTGCAGCAGCAGAGGAAGTCGTGGCAGAGGTCGCAGCCGAATCCGTTGCTGTCGTAGAGGCGGTTGCAGAGGTTGCTGTGGAACCAGAGGTTGTCGCAGTTGAGGTGCCCGCTGTGGAAGTCGCCGTGGTTACGGAAGAAGCTGCCCCGGAGGCTGTCGCAGAGGCGGCTCCTGACGCCGTGGAGGAGGTCGTTGCCGTGGAGGAGGTCGTTGCCGTGGAGGAGGTCGTTGCCGTGGAGGAGGTCGTTGCCGTGGAGGAGGTCATTGCCGTGGAGGCCGCCGGTGAGGAAGTTGTGGCCGAAGTAGTGGCTGAGACTGCTCCCACCGCCCCTGAGGCAGAAGCTGCTCCTGCCGCCGAGGTGGCAGCATAAGGGGTCAGAGGTGAAAGGTCAACCTAGAGGGGTGGGTTTAGCTGTGGTGTGTCCCTCTTACTACTACCCCCCCTCCCAACCCTAAACCTGAACCCCCCCACAGGCCCCATCTACACCCTATTCCCTGTGTAGTGTACTACTTTTCCTGGTCTAAAGTAGCACCCTACGTATGGAGTAGGGTGCCTTTTTGGATCACAGCCCCCTATCTACTAGCACATGTTACAATAAGAAGCAGGAGGTGGACTATGTTCTGTTAAAGAACACTTTAGTTAGGTATGATGTCATGGTGACGGGGACAGCTGTCTCTTCTCATTCTGACTCCTTTACAGCAGAGCTATAACCAGAGCTAAATACAGAGCTGTTTCAGGTTTTTATTAATACCGGTCTATTTGTCAAGCAATATGGTCGTATTTATCACTGGGGACAGGAGTTTTTTTTCTGGTCGGATCATGGTTGTTGGGGATAACTCCTGGCTCTGTTTTTCTGAGGAGTTCCTAGGTGTTAAAGGGGATGTAAAGGGAGATATTGGATTCATGGTGGTACATGTTGTCCTGACCCCCAAACCTATGTGCCTTTGAAATGGCACCCTATTCCCTATATAGGGCCTATAGGCTCTGGTCAACAGTAGTACATTATCACTATGTAGGGAATAGGGTGCCATTTTTGGACAATTCTAATGTAAAGATTCAAGATGGATTTAGGATTTCTAGATAATGTCAGTCTTATCTTGGCTTTAAATCAAGTTTGCACTCCCATTTTGACGATGCGTTGAACGTGCTCCAAATTCAGATTAAAGGAAGGTAGTGTTATGAACCTCGAGACGATAAGCACTTCAAGCAGGTTAAATGGTTATTATGCAAATAATAAATATACTAGTCAGAGAAGCATTTTAATTGCTTTTTGAACGGCATCTTATTGTGAAATGTGACCAAAAACCTGTTATCTTCTTCCTCCTTCCTGCTCTCTCTCCTCTAAGTGCTGCTCACACCTCTCCCTAGGATAAGCTCTAGAAGGATTAGTCGGTGATGTCATAAAGCTCAGTGTTCCAGTGCCCAAATGGAACTCCCAGTGATTGGAACTTTGGGGAACAATTGGATCAGTTGGTTCTCTGTGTCCTCACTGATCTCTTTATGACATCATCTCTGTCTTATCCTTCTCATCACATCCTAGACACTGTGCCAGGGTGAAGTCTGCCCCCACCAAGCACAGATAAGGCATCAGTTCCCCCTTGCCCCCAATGCTGAGAACATAGGGCTGCAACCAGTGGTTCCAGAAGTGGATTCTCAACCCTCAAAACCCGTAGTGGTATCAAATATTATCAATATTACTGTGCAACGTAGACGTTCTATTTTCAACCGAGATTGCGAAACAATTTCTTAAGTTGATGTAGTGTCCATCGGTTATGAATGTTTAAAGCTCTGAGAAATCTCGTTTGTGCTCTGTTTGTTTCAAAGAGCACCAAAGCCTACACTAACCATGGCGCCTCGCGGTCTGTATCGTCCAATCACAGAGGAGATAGAAGTCACGTGATCTGTTAGCGCCACATGATGTGGCACCGAACAGATGACGTGACTTGGATCTGCTCTGTGATTGGAAGATACTACAGCTATCGCGTACCATCATGTGTTCGCTAACAAACCACATGACTTGTATTCTGCTCTGTGATTGGATGATACAGACCGCAATGCTGTAGGAGATGAGTAGTTTGTTTGCCCCCCCTTAACTCTGGTACACTTTTATAAAAACATTTTAAAGCCATTTCTAATCTTTTCAATTATTGGTTCATCCTGGAGATGGGTATCTGTTCATCATTTGAAACCACGATAAGCAGCATGTATTTTAAACAAGTGTTTATACAAAGAATTTGTGGCCCTGTCAGTTCCTGGAACCATAACCGTGGAAAGAGGGGCGCGGCCTGTTGCAGCCCTAGGAATTGTTTAATTAAAAGCAGGTCTTGGATAAGTGCTTGGTGGGAAGTGACTTCAACTAAAATGCACCTTTTTTAAATACCTGTTTACAGAACCTGAGCCTCTACCTTCAACTTCAAACCTCACTTAACAAACTGTGGTAGTGAATTTGTCCTTTACCTGCCTTACCTCCTAGTGGAGCACCTAGTGGACCGTTTTATCTAGACGAGTCCACTACTAGTTAATCAACCAACACTCAAGTCTGCCTTGTAACCACGGTGACTGACACACAAACCAGCCAAGACTTACATGATGTAATGAAGCTGTCCTGGACGATGCCCCCAGGCTGCATCCCAAATGATTCCCTGTATGTAACCTTTATTTAACTAGGAAAGTCAGTTAAGAACATATTCTTATTTACAATGACGGCCTACCCCGGCCAAACCCTCCCCTAACCCGGACGACGCTGGGCTCTATAGTGCGCTTACGTTTCACCAGAGCCCTATGGTGTGGCCTATTGGCCCTGTTTAAAACTAGTGCGCTTTATAGGGAATAGGGTGCCATTTGTGATGCAGACATGCATTCTACTGCTAATACTGTCACACTAAGTGTTTTTTTTTTTTTTTCCTTCAGCCAACCAATCATTCACCATCTCTCAATAGAACTTCAAAAAGTCCAAGCCGTTTTGTTTATTTGCTTGCGCCGATGCTGTTACAAGTCTGTCTTTTTATTTCCTAACTGTGAAAGGTAAACATTAAGGGAACATTTTATAATAACCCAACAATCTCACTTCAACACTACTGTTCTATTGATCTCCAATCCATCGACATTGGAAATGTACTGTCTGGAGATGGTCGCCATGGGCCAACTAATAATGCGCCATTGTTGACAACTTTTAAGGAAATGTTTTCTAAAGTATCAGTGAAGAAGGAAATCAGGAAGCTGAAGTCCTTCAATAAAGATGTTGTCAGTTACTTCTGTGGTCCATTTCTTCTATTGTATTACCCTCACGTGTGTAATAAACACTACTGCTGCGTTTGTCTAACGTTTTTAATCCAAATAGAAATGACCATTTCAGATTTTACAGCTTTTTTTTTTACAACACATTTGCATTTTAGGTCAGACTTCCTGAACAGAACAAATGATACGTTTTCCAGGATTTTTTTTTGTTAAATCAATATCTAAGCCTAACCTACACATTATGGAAAGGCAGGTTTTGTTAAATATTTACCAGTTATGTAGAACCTATAGTTCCCACACCCACCCATCCAGAACTCCTCTAGTCTAGACATACCCATGACCGTACATTGCTTTTAGTTTAGTCATGAGTTTTGGTAGCAGTTGGATATTATTTTTATGATCATCTATATCAGGTGCCTCAATGCCATGTTCATGCTCCCATGTGTATAGAAGGGTTTTCTGTAGCTGTGTGTGATCTTTTAGTTCAGCATAGACATCTTGTACCAGATTTCAGAATAGTCTCTGTGCCTGTCAGGCTTCCAACCCAGAACTGGTACAAACTGGTCTGAAGACACAGCAGCAGATTGGTTTGACAGGTCTGGCTCTACGGCTTTTACAACATCAAAGCAAATGTAAAAACACTAAACCATGATTAGTTATTAAATAACATTCACCTTTTTTATGCTTTGTCTTTATGATGCGTTTAGTATAATGGTACTTGGCATGAATTGTTTTCTAGTTGAATTTGTCGACTGGTTAAAGTAGTGCACAAATACCAGGCAGTCAGACTGCCAGCAGTTGATCAACACTGTCCAATGGCCTTGGGCCCTGTGCACATCCAAACACGACCAGGAACTGGATTGAAGGAACAGTTCAGAGAACTAAATGGATCCGTACACGGTTTGCTACTCCTGAAGTGGAGTGTTTATCAGTCATAACATGCCAGCCTGTAGTAGGGTCTTTATCAACAAACCTCCAGGTTTTTATCCACACTACACAGACAAGGGGCATGACATGGCTGCTGGACTAGTCCCATGTGTTAGACCCCCCCCAGATGGTCACGTGCCCCCACCCATGGCAGAATGATATCAAGGTATGTCATCCTGAGCCCTGAGGTGAATGGAAGGTAAGTACAGTAGACGGTAAACAATGTTTTAATTACTTTTATAAAGATTGAATGTTATTACTTCACACATGATTTGATATCTGTAATTAAATGATCCTATCAGTATGTAGGCTGTTGGTAAGACCGTGGTACAGGCCTACATAGATACATTACAGTACAATACCTTTTTCCTTACATAAAGAAACTCAAGTTTAGATTAGTTGATGTCCATAGAGTTGATAACCTGCCAATATGTGATTCTCTGTGGAAGAAAATACAAGATTGCTGTAATACAATAACTCACCCACATCTAACATGGTTACTCTATGTAGGTTATGACTGATTTAGTGTTATTGTTACAACAGATACCATACTATCACCCACATCTAACATGGTTACTGTATGTAGGTTATGACTGATTTAGTATGGTATCTGTTGTAACAATAACACTCACCCACATCTAACATGGCTACTCTGTGTAGGTTATGACTGATTTAGTATGGTATCTGTTGTAACAATAACACTATAACCCACATCTAACATGGTTACTCTGTAGGTTATGACTGATTTAGTATGGTATCTGTTGTAACAATAACACTATCACCCACATCTAACATGGCTACTCTATGTAGGTTATGACTGATTTAGTATGGTATCTGTTGTAACAATAACACTATCACCCACATCTAACATGGCTACTCTATGTAGGTTATGACTGATTTAGTATGATATCTGCTGATCTGCTCCATCCTTTGAAAATACAATATTTTTGTAAATACTTTTCTGAAAAGCTCACCAAAGTGTTTCTGCAATATACAGGCATCCTTTTTGTTTTTCTTGCAAGACTAACATGACTGTTGCTTCTCTTTTTAGATGCTGTGTCTGACATCACGTCTGCCTCCATGAAGCTCCTGGCCAGCTCTGAGATCGCTGCTGCCTCGGTAGCCGAGAGGAGGCTCATGCCCGCCGTCCAACACCAAGAAGACCGGACTGAAGAATCCTTGCTCGCTCCCGCCGAGGACATTCTAGAATCACTGGAGGTTCCTAAAGCTAAGGTAGAGCAGGAAGTAGTATCTGTGGAGGAGGAATTGGAAGTAGAAGCATTAGCTGCAGAAGCAGCTGTCGTGGAAACTGAAGAACCAGAAGAGGAGGCTGTTGTTGCTGCCCCTGATGTCACAGAGGAAGTGGTTGCTGAGGCAACCCCTGAGCCAGAGGAAGTAGTTCCGGTCGCCGTAGAGGAGGCTCCAGCTGCTGTTGCAGAGGAGGAGACGGCTGCACTTCCCCTAGAGGCCCCAGAGCTCCCTGCCGCTGTGGAAGTACCTGAGTCTTCTGCCGCTGTGGAAGTACCTGAGGCTTCTGCCGCTGTGGAAGTACCTGTGGCTTCTGCCGCTGTGGAAGTACCTGAGGCTTCTGCCGCTGTGGAAGTACCTGAGGCTTCTGCCGCTGTGGAAGTACCTGAGGCTTCTGCCGCTGTGGAAGTACCTGAGGCTTCTGCCGCTGTGGAAGTACCTGAGGCTTCTGCCGCTGTGGAAGTACCTGAGGCTTCTGCCGCTGTGGAAGTACCTGAGGCTTCTGCCGCTGTGGAAGTACCTGAGGCTTCTGCCGCTGTGGAAGTACCTGAGGCTTCTGCCTCTGTGGAAGTTCCTGAGGCTTCTGCCGCTGTGGAAGTACCTGAGGCTTCTGCCGCTGTGGAAGTACCTGAGGCTTCTGCCGCTGTGGAAGTACCTGAGGCTTCTGCCGCTGTGGAAGTACCTGAGGCTTCTGCCGCTGTGGAAGTACCTGAGGCTTCTGCCAAGGAGGGACCAATAGTAGAAGCACCAGCAGTAGAGGGATTTTCCCCAGAAGAGGCTGCCCCAGTCGAAGAGGCAGCGCCAGTTGAGGCAGAGGTACCTGCAGCCGAAGAGGTAGCAGTAGTAGTGGAGGAAGCCCCAGTGGAGGAAGCCCCAGTGGAGGAAGCCCCAGCAGCGGAGGAACCGGCAGCGGCAAAGGAGGCTGTGGAGACAGCCCAAGTGTCTGAGGATGAGGCGCTCGTCGTGGAGGCGGCAATGCTGGCAGCAGCCTCAGCCCTAGATGTTGTGGCAGTGGAGGCAGAGGCAGCCCCGGCTGAGGAAGTCAAGGAGCCCCTCTTCACTTCATGCCACCAATGTGAAGCCCCAGCTTCTGAGGCTCCCCCAGTTGAGACTGCTGTGGCAGTCACCCCTGTGGAGGTTGTAGAGGCTGCATCTGTGGTGGAATTAGAGGCTCCCCCTGCTGGTGTGGAGTCAGTTGGTGAGGCAGTGGAGGTGACCGCGGAGGAGCGTGCCACCGATTGGCCTGTGGAGGTGACCGCAGTGGAGGAAGCCAAGGTGGAAGGTAAGTCAGATCTCTACACTGTTTATTTCTTATGTGGGATTTTTAGTGTAGTTCTTTTTTGTTGTTTTTACATACATTTAGAGTTAGGAAAAGGCAGACAATTTAGATAAATATATTGCTTGTTTTCTTTGAGTAAAGGGCCCTTTGGTCACAAACAACAGGGACATGTTTCATTTTTATAATATTATTAATTAGGATAAGAAACAAATGTAGGACCCCGACCAATACCACATATAATACAATACCTACTGTGGCCAACATATAGTAGATTCTCCCTAAACTCTGTCCCGTTTCTGTCCCACCTTTACTCTGCCAACAGGAGAGACTGCCAGGCCAGTAAAGAGGTCCTGCTCAGTGATGTAATAGTACAGAAGGTAAATAGAATGACAGTAGCATAGAACTAGAACTAGGACAACAGACGTTCCCATTCTAAGCAACATTCCATTTGAATGTTTGATCATGGCATTAGAATTCTGTGCCCCTTCAGAATTCCGTACATTCCGACTCTTTCACACAAGAAAAGGACATTATTTTCAGAGCTACTGTGTGTCTGCTCAATTTATTCTAATTCTATGGACAGAACACATTGGCCCCAGATAGCTAGTAGTTGCTTGCATGTTGCATTACACATTGGATTAGTTGCTAGGAAGGATACATGGATTTTCACTAAATACTGTTATTCTTTTTCCTCCCCAGGTGCACAGAGTATGAGCCTGATGTTGCTGACAGCTCAGTCCTGACTGGAGACCAGCGAGATGTGCCTTCTGGAATAGTCAACGCCCACAGCTGTCAATCAAACAGGACGATCAACATAAAACACACACAGAATTAGAACTGGTTTGAATTTAATTCTATAATTATAATAAACTAATTATATTTAAATGTTACCTAATGACAACAGTTGTCAACCTTGTAACTACATTCCAGGTTCTCACTCAGTTTCTTGGTCTTGTATTATCCCTACATTTACATTTACGTCATTTAGCAGACGCTCTTATCCAGAGCGACTTACAAATTGGTGCATTCATCTTATGATATCCAGTGGAACAACCACTTTACAATAGTACATCTATATATATTTTTTTTGGGGGGGTTAGAAGGATTACTTTATCCTATCCCAGGTGAGGTGACACTTCTGTAAGGGTTTGAAGTCTGACTTTATTCTTAGGTATCTGACCCAAATGGCACCTTATACCCTATATAGTGCACTACTTTTGACCAGGGCCCGTAGGGGAATAGGGTGCCATTTGGGACGGACTTCAACTGTTTCTCAGTACCACCCTGTTCCACAAGGTGCCACTGTTACCAAGCTGACGAAGACCACTTGAATGTATTTGAAGTTACTTGATAAATTATCGTGTACTTGACATAGCCTAATGAATTCGGACTATTTTTTTGATTTAATGAAATAAGATCTGAATCGGTGTATTAAACAGTAGGCTATTAGACAATGTCTAGATAATTGTGTTCTTCAAAGACTGTTGGGTTAGTTCTGCATGAAGTTTTTTTTATTCTATCAGGGAATATCTAGATTAAGTTTAGTTCCCAAGCCAGTAGACTGTTGGTAGACAGTATTGTACCTATGTGTTGTAAAAATAAAATGTATGTTTCAGTCCAATAACAATCTATGTAATAGCTTTGCAGGTGGGGTTGGTTGGTGAGGTTGGGTGGTTGTGTGTGTGTAACACAGTATGGAAAGACTAGTTGTCCAAACTATCCTGTGGTTATATATTCATGTTGCTTGTGTATATTTTCTATAGAAAGACTAGTTTGAAGATCAAAACTAACACTATCCTGTCACTATATAGTCATGTTGTGTATATTTTAGATGGAAAGACTAGTTTAAAGGTCGAAACTAACAATATCCTGTCATTTATTTAAGTCATAATATAATTGTCATTATGTAATTACTAAAAAAGCTACTATGATGTCATACTCAGAAAAGTGTCATGTTGTATTTTTAAATTGAATGGAGCTGTATGCTTATTCAGAATGGACAAGTGGACTGTACACTTTTGACTTTGAACTTCATTGACATGATTCCATATCTAATTATGAGATTCAATTTGGAGAGGCCTTTTTTTAATGGATGAAATGATCAATTCAATAATTGTTTTATGTATAGTATCTGTTATTGTACAGACTAATTCTTTGTAAATAAATAAAGGTGATTTTAAACGGTTTGGTTGGCAATGTAATTATTGTGATGTTTTTGTATGCTACAGGATGAAACGATAACATTTTGAACAGTAGATGGAGCTCAATACTTCCATTCAATCTCCTTCAATCCGTTTGAATGGGTAACAGTCTCATTCAGCCAATGTTTATTGAAATGTATTCATTAGAGACTGGATGGCGACATGACTGGCGACATGGACATGACTGGCAGTAGTGCAAAATGACTAGCAGTAGTGCAAATGATATGAAAAGAAACGCACAGAGAACGGGCATATCCTTCAGAAAAGAATTTGATACACAGAAATAAAGTTGTATTTCAATGCTATGAAACATAACATCAGTAGTATAACACTTTTGGAGAATGCAGCAAAATCTAAATTATACTATTTATGGGGAAGGTTCGGGGGCAGTTGCTGCTCTGCGTGACGTCACGGCCGGTGTGTCATTCGCTGGCAGGCTGTGTTGTCGTTTTCTGGACCCGAACCTCTCCTCCCAGCAAAAACAACGAGTCCAGCCCCCTTGGAAAAAAAACACCGTTTTATTTATTGTTCAGAATAACATAGAAACAAACGTGCTTTCACAACGACCAGAAACAACCAAATCTAAATGTCGTAGATAGCGTTACACTATGGTTCGCTAACAACAAACGGGTTGCTAGTGAACGTTAGCAACGCCAGCTAGGTCTGTTCGGAGGAGGTTACGGAGTGTCACTGGCAGCAGCTAACCATTGTGTCTGTTGTTGACTCGGCCTTGCATCAGAAACCCCCTTTGGACTGGGCAGAAGAGCCATTTCAAGGTAAGGACATTCTTGTAGCTATCCGTATGCTAATTCTGCTAAACCATTTATCTAGCTAACAAGCTGATACTCGTGAATACCAGAACATATGCATGCTAACTAACTAGAAAGGAGGGGGCGTCACAATGTAGCTAACGTTAGTTAATAATGGTAACTAGTTAGCTAGTCGCTGTGGGTTTTAGATAAATAAACTCTTTAATTAGTGTTCATGTTTGAGAGCGAGAGAGGGCTCCAGCAAGTTACAGTGAAATGGCTAGTTAACTTACTATCCCAGTGCTGTACATCTCGCCCTCAGTGTGGTTTAATACCCATGTATTTACACTGGCAATGCCCCTGGTAATGACAACTTAACCCAATACACTGTTGCCCAGGAGTTAGACTACAGACTGTAGTGTAGTGTCAAGAGCTGCAAAGCCTCAGTGGGTTTTGTGAAGCACTCGTAGCTACATTTTATATTTTAGTCGTTTAGCAGACGCTCTTTTCCAGAGCGACTTACAGTAGTGAGTGGATACATTCATATTTCATTTTCCTACATTATTAACAAGTTATTCAGACTAGCTAAAACAGCCGTTGGTCTGTCTGACTGCAATGTTATCTTGCCCTAGATAAGACTATGGCGGAACTTGACATTTGTCCTGTAATAACTGCTTCCCTCACAAGGAATTTGTGACTAGCTGCTAATGCAAACAAAGTGATAGCTAACTGAGTAGCACTGGCCTAGAGTAACCTTTGAACCAGCGAGCTAGGCCCTGAAGGATAGTTATCTCACAAGTGAACAACGGTTTCAGCTTGGCACCAATGTCCTTGTTAGGCAACCAGTAACTACAGTCCAACAGACACCGTTTACACAGTGAAACTTGCAGTGTACCGACTGTTGAACAAAAGCGTTCGTTTACTTGAATATTACATATTGGGTGAATGTTTGGTTGGTTCTCAAGAGGGGGGTGGTGGGATGGACCACAGGGTTACCATAGTGATATGAGATGGGGTAGTGGGGCAGCAGGGGATGAATAAATGCTCACAGTGAGGGTTGGGTTTGCTGGTCAAACTCTGGCACTGCTAGAAGACTGTCCTTGTAGAGTAGATACACACAGTGGTATGCTACACCTGATAGGCTACTTGATCTTGGGGGTGTGCTGAGCACACAGTCTAGTCAACATCCATTCTCTCTGGCACTGACTGGGTATAAATAATATGACCTCTCTGGCACTGACTGGGTATAAATAATATGACCTCTCTGGCACTGACTGGGTATAAATAATATGACCTCTCTGGCACTGACTGGGTATAAATAATATGACCTCTCTGGCACTGACTGGGTATAAATAATATGATCTCTCTGGCACTGACTGGGTATAAATAATATGACCTCTCTGGCACTGACTGGGTATAAATAATATGACCTCTCTGGCACTGACTGGGTATAAATAATATGACCTCTCAGGCACTGACTGGGTATAAATAATATGACCTCTCTGGCACTGACTGGGTATAAATAATATGACCTCTCTGGCACTGACTGGGTATAAATAATATGACCTCTCTGGCACTGACTGGGTATAAATAATATGACCTCTCTGGCACTGACTGGGTATAAATAATATGACCTCTCTGGCACTGACTGGGTATAAATAATATGACCTCTCTGGCACTGACTGGGTATAAATAATATGACCTCTCAGGCACTGACTGGGTATAAATAATATGACCTCTCTGGCACTGACTGGGTATAAATAATATGACCTCTCTGGCACTGACTGGGTATAAATAATATGACCTCTCTGGCACTGACTGGGTATAAATAATATGACCTCTCTGGCACTGACTGGGTATAAATAATATGACCTCTCTGGCACTGACTGGGTATAAATAATACGACCTCTCAGGCACTGACTGGGTATAAATAATATGACCTCTCTCAGGCACTGACTGGGTATAAATAATATGACCTCTCTGGCACTGACTGGGTATAAATAATATGACCTCTCTGGCACTGACTGGGTATAAATAATATGACCTCTCAGGCACTGACTGGGTATAAATAATATGACCTCTCTGGCACTGACTGGGTATAAATAATATGACCTCTCAGGCACTGACTGGGTATAAATAATATGACCTCTCAGGCACTGACTGGGTATAAATAATATGACCTCTCTGGCACTGACTGGGTATAAATAATATGACCTCTCTCTGGCACTGACTGGGTATAAATAATATGACCTCTCTCTGGCACTGACTGGGTATAAATAATATGACCTCTCTCTGGCACTGACTGGGTATAAATAATATGACCTCTCTCTGGCACTGACTGGGTATAAATAATATGACCTCTCTGGCACTGACTGGGTATAAATAATATGACCTCTCTGGCACTGACTGGGTATAAATAATATGACCTCTCTGGCACTGACTGGGTATAAATAATATGTCCTCTCTGGCACTGACTGGGTATAAATAATATGACCTCTCTGGCACTGACTGGGTATAAATAATATGACCTCTCTGGCACTGACTGGTATAAATAATATGACCTCTCTGGCACTGACTGGGTATAAATAATATGACCTCTCTGGCACTGACTGGGTATAAATAATATGACCTCTCTGGCACTGACTGGGTATAAATAATATGACCTCTCTGGCACTGACTGGGTATAAATAATATGACCTCTCTGGCACTGACTGGGTATAAATAATATGACCTCTCAGGCACTGACTGGGTATAAATAATATGACCTCTCTGGCACTGACTGGGTATAAATAATATGACCTCTCTGGCACTGACTGGGTATAAATAATATGACCTCTTTAGCACTGACTGGGTATAAATAATATGACCTCTCTCAGGCACTGACTGGGTATAAATAATATGACCTCTCTCAGGCACTGACTGGGTATAAATAATATGACAGTTGGTGGTGAATAACTGCTTGTGTCTGTCTGTAACTGTTGATGTTGCTGTGGGAGATTTTACAGTTGGTGGTGAATAACTGCTTGTGTCTGTCTGTGGTTGTGTGAGATCATCTGATGTTGACTTGTGTGTGCACTTTTGGTCATCTAGGCCTAAATTGTGTGTGTGTGTGTGTGTGTGTGTGTGTGTGTGTGTGTGTGTGTGTGTGTGTGTGTGTGTGTGTGTGTGTGTGCACGCGCGAGAGTGAGGGCAGGGCGTTGTATCTTTAACAACTAGCCTCAGTCTGAACAAAAGCTCTGTTGTTGCAGTATCATGTGACGCTGTGTGTGTGTTCCACCCTCATCATGTGATCTGGGGCAGGGCTCACACTCTCAAAGTGCTGAGTCTCTCTGTGGCTCACTCTCTTTCCACCGCATGGAGAAGACGGACGAGGGGAGAGAGGGATGAAAAGAGAGGAGGATAGAGGGATGGGAGAGAGAGAGAGAGAGAGAGAGAGAGGTTACAGAGAAATAGAGGCAAGGAGAATGTGTTCTTGCTGCACTGCAGAACCATTCTCTTTCTCTCTCTCTCTTTGTATCCTCTTTGTATCACTACTTGTTTATTTAGCTGGTTGAAAGACAGTCAAACAAAGCTCCTACCTTTTTATAGATGTCATGGATTAATTAACAGCAGGAGGAACTCAGAATGTTGTGGGATTCCTCGGAATGTTGGATACTTGTATGGAATGTTGGAATCCTTCCAATCTAGGATCCAGTCTGGGGATGAATGTGCAGGGTTCAGATTGAGCATGTGGAGCAGTCATGAGACTCTGACTCTATCTAAACCTGCTCTCTCTGTTCCATGGGGTTCCCTGGTAAGTAGCCTGTCTGAGGAATGTTTGCAGTGGTTGTTTGGCTCCTCTGTATCTTGTATGGTGAAGATGTTGGCTTTCGTTAGACTTTGGAATGACAGGACTTTGGAGTGAGTGATAACCTACATTCTCTTTATGTAATGTATATGGATAGGCGTTCCCTAGTGTTTTTATGCCAGTAGTCCAAACTAATCATGCTAACTTTGTAAACTAAGAGCTACAGTTTGGTGGGGTTGTTTTTTGCCTGTCTTTTGTTGACTTTTAGGGTTTGCAACTGTTGTGTACTTCTGTGGTGACATGGCAGCCTCGCTTGACGGGCCTGTAATTCTGGTTTGAATGTTGAAGGTCTTGTTTGAGACTTGTTTAGTCTGCTGTTGTGTGTGTGTGTGTGTGTGTAAGGCCGTCATACCTGTGTTTGTCCCACATTAACGAGCTACAAAGAATATGGTACTCCGTTCTAGTATTTGAACAAAGGAACATTGGGTGCAACAGCAGGGAATGTTTGTGTGTGGACTTTGAGGTCTGACGAGGCTACTTTATATCATGTTTATGAAACTACTACAGCTGGCGCCACTGCATTTCCAATGTTTTTGAAAGAGGGGGTGCGAGGCAATGGGAGAGAGAAAGAGGGAGGGAGAGAGAGAGACCATCCTCCAGCTGGTTTGTGATTTGCTGATGGCATCCTTTCTTTGACTGTTATCTTAGTGTCAACGTTTTCCACCAGCCTTGGGCCAGAGTGGAAAGAAACTTGCAGATGTTGCAGCCCTCAAGGATGCAGGGCTGTGCACTTTAACACTTACACACACACACACTATGTTCCTTGGATGATTGGGCTGCCTATTCCAAGGTCTTGACATATCACTGTGTGACCAGGCAACGTCCATTGCACTGCCCACATGCACAGTTGTGCACGCTCACTCAGCCAGCCAGCCGCTCACTCACTCACTCAGCCAGCCGCTCACTCACTCAGCCAGCCACTCACTCAGCCAGCCACTCACTCAGCCAGCCACTCACTCAGCCAGCCATCCAGTCACTCAGCCAGCCACTCACCCAGCCAGCCACTCACTCAGCCAGCCACTCACTCACTCACTCACTCAGCCAGCCACTCACTCACTCACTCACTCAGCCAGCTACTCACTCACTCACTCACTCACTCACTCACTCACTCAGCCACTCACTCACTCACTCAGCCAGCCACTCACTCACTCACTCACTCACTCACTCACTCACTCACTCACTCAGCCACTCAGCCACTCAGCCACTCAGCCACTCAGCCAGCCACTCACTCACTCACTCACTCACTCACTCACTCACTCACTCACTCACTCACTCACTCACTCACTCACTCACTCACTCACTCACTCACTCAGCCACTCACTCAGCCACTCACTCAGCCACTCACTCAGCCACTCACTCACTCACTCACTCACTCACTCACTCACTCACTCACTCACTCACTCACTCACTCACTCACTCACTCACTCAGCCACTCAGCCAGCCACTCACTCACTCACTCACTCACTCAGCCACTCACTCAGCCACTCACTCAGCCACTCACTCAGCCACTCACTCACTCACTCAGCCACTCACTCACTCACTCACTCAGCCACTCAGCCAGCCACTCACTCACTCACTCACTCACTCACTCACTCACTCACTCACTCACTCACTCACTCACTCACTCACTCACTCACTCACTCACTCACTCACTCACTCACTCACTCAGCCACTCACTCACTCACTCAGCCACTCACTCACTCACTCAGCCACTCACTCACTCAGCCACTCACTCACTCAGCCAGCCACTCACTCACTCACTCACTCACTCACTCACTCACTCACTCACTCACTCACTCACTCACTCACTCACTCACTCACTCACTCACTCAGCCAGCCACTCACTCACTCACTCACTCACTCACTCACTCACTCACTCACTCACTCACTCACTCACTCAGCCACTCACTCAGCCACTCACTCAGCCACTCACTCAGCCACTCACTCAGCCACTCACTCAGCCACTCACTCAGCCACTCACTCAGCCACTCACTCACTCACTCACTCACTCACTCACTCACTCACTCACTCACTCACTCACTCACTCACTCACTCACTCACTCAGCCACTCACTCACTCACTCACTCACTCACTCACTCAGCCACTCACTCAGCCACTCACTCAGCCACTCACTCACTCACTCACTCACTCACTCACTCACTCACTCACTCACTCACTCACTCACTCAGCCACTCACTCAGCCACTCACTCAGCCACTCACTCACTTACTCAGCCTGCCACTCACTCACTAAGCCAGCCAGCCACTCACTCACTCACTCACTCACTCACTCACTCACTCACTCACTCACTCACTCACTCAGCCACTCACTCACTCAGCCACTCACTCACTCAGTCACTCCAGGGAGTGTAGGCTATATCCCATGCCAGAGACAGAAAGACTGAAGAAGGCTGTGAAATGTCTACAACTTGCAGCAACACAATGCATAGTGACTGACAAGTGTATAAAGGCCAGGTTTAGTTAGTTAACAATATGTTTAATGACCAGGCTATAGGGATAAGGTTAGGCTAATGACCAAGGTCTTCTCTCTCTGAGTCTGTTTTAGTCCACTACAGGTTAAGTGAACTAAACTATATGAATCAAGTTGTTAATAAGGTCTGCAGGTCCTGGATCAGTCAGCTGTGTTGAATAATTGAAGAGGGTTTTCTATTAGTATTGATCCCAGCCCTGTCCTCCTACATTACAGTATGGAACACCAGCCTGTCCCATTAACAATACTACTACATTACAGTATGGCACACCAGCCTGTCCCATTAACAATACTACTACATTACAGTATGGAACACCACGGCAGCCTGTCCCATTAACAATACTACTACATTACAGTAGGGAACACCAGCCTGTCTCAGTAACAATACTAGTACATTACAGTATGGAACACCACGGCAGCCTGTCCCATTAACAATACTACTACATTACAGTATGGAACACCAGCCTGTCCCATTAACAATACTACTACATTACAGTATGGAACACCACCCTGTCCCATTAACAATACTACTACATTACAGTATGGAACACCACCCTGTCCCATTAACAATACTACTATATTACAGTATGGAACACCAACCTGTCCCATTAACAATACTACTACATTACAGTATGGAACACCAGCCTGTCCCATTAACAATACTACTACATTACAGTATGGAACACCAGCCTGTCCCATTAACAATACTACTACATTACAGTAGGGAACACCAGCCTGTCCCATTAACAATACTACTACATTACAGTAGGGAACACCAGCCTGTCCCATTAACAATACTACTACATTACAGTAGGGAACACCACGGCAGCCTGTCCCATTAACAATACTACTACATTACAGTATGGAACACCACGGGAGCCTGTCCCATTAACAATACTACTACATTACAGTATGGAACACCACGGGAGCCTGTCCCATTAACAATACTACTACATTACAGTATGGAACACCGGCCTGTCCCATTAACAATACTACTACATTACAGTATGGAACACCAGCCTGTCCCATTAACAATACTACTACATTACAGTATGGAACACCACGGCAGCCTGTCCCATTAACAATACTACTACATTACAGTACGGAACACCGGCCTGTCCCATTAACAATACTACTACATTACAGTAGGGAACACCAGCCTGTCCCATTAACAATACTACTACATTACAGTATGGAACACCACGGCAGCCTGTCCCATTAACAATACTACTACATTACAGTATGGAACACCAGCCTGTCCCATTAACAATACTACTACATTACAGTATGGTACACCACGACAGCCTGTCCCATTAACAATACTACTACATTACAGTAGGGAACACCACGGCAGCCTGTCCCATTAACAATACTACTACATTACAGTATGGAACACCACGGGAGCCTGTCCCATTAACAATACTACTACATTACAGTATGGAACACCGGCCTGTCCCATTAACAATACTACTACATTACAGTATGGAACACCGGCCTGTCCCATTAACAATACTACTACATTACAGTATGGAACACCACGGCAGCCTGTCCCATTAACAATACTACTACATTACAGTATGGAACACTGGCCTGTCCCAGTAATAATACAACTACATTACAGTAGGGAACACCGGCCTGTCCCAGTAATAATACAACTACATTACAGTAGGGAACACTGGCCTGTCCCAGTAATAAAACTACTACATTACAGTATGGAACACCGGCCTGTCCCAGTAATAATACAACTACATTACAGTATGGAACACCAGCCTGTCTCAGTAATAATAATACGACTACATTACAGTAGGGAACACCGGCCTGTCCCAGTAACAATACTACTACATTACAGTATGGAACACCAGCCTGTCCCATTAACAACACTACTACATTACAGTAGGGAACACCAGCCTGTCCCAGTAATAATAATAATACAAGTACATTACAGTAGGGAACACCAGCCTGTCTCAGTAATAATACAACTACATTACAGTCGGGAACACCGGCCTGTCCCGGTAATAATACAACTACATTACAGTATGGAACACCAGCCTGTCCCAGTAATAATAATAATACAAGTACATTACAGTAGGGAACACCAGCCTGTCTCAGTAATAATACAACTACATTACAATATGGAACACCGGCCTGTCCCAGTAACAATACTACTACATTACAGTAGAGAACACCGGCCTGTCCCAGTAATAATACAACTACATTACAGTAGGGAACACCGGCCTGTCCCAGTAATAATACAACTACATTACAGTAGGGGACACCGGCCTGTCCCAGTAATAATACAACTACATTACAGTAGGGAACACCGGCCTGTCCCAGTAATAATACAACTACATTACAGTAGGGAACACCGGCCTGTCCCAGTAATAATACAACTACATTACAGTAGAGAACACCGGCCTGTCCCAGTAATAATAATACAACTACATTACAGTAGGGAACACCGGCCTGTCCCAGTAATAATAATACAACTACATTACAGTAGAGAACACCGGCCTGTCCCGGTAATAATACAACTACATTACAGTAGGGAACACCAGCCTGTCCCGGTAATAATAATACAACTACATTACAGTAGGGAACACCAGCCTGTCCCGGTAATAATACAACTACATTACAGTAGAGAACACCGGCCTGTCCCGGTAATAATACAACTACATTACAGTAGAGAACACCGGCCTGTCCCGGTAATAATACAACTACATTACAGTAGAGAACACCGGCCTGTCCCGGTAATAATACAACTACATTACAGTAGAGAACACCGGCCTGTCCCGGTAATAATACAACTACATTACAGTAGGGAACACCGGCCTGTCCCGGTAATAATACAACTACATTACAGTAGAGAACACCGGCCTGTCCCGGTAATAATACAACTACATTACAGTAGGGAACACCAGCCTGTCCCGGTAATAATAATACAACTACATTACAGTAGGGAATGGATAGTTACTAGGTTAAACTGAAAGACCATGAGTAAATGACAATTAGGCTAAAAGAGAGAGAAAGTGAATTATAGGATAGAGATATTGTTAGTCGAGGATTAATTGGCCATGGTCTCAAAGAAATGAGAGGAGAGACTCTTGTTTGAGAATGGTGTGTGTTGAGTTCTGTCCTAGATAGCACTGAGCTGGGACAGATACCTGGGAACAGTCATTATGTTTTGGTATTGACCTGTCCTGTATCAAACGGAGGAGGGAACAGTCATTATGTTTTGGTATTGACCTGTCCTGTATCAAACGGAGGAGGGAACAGTCATTATGTTTTGGTATTGACCTGTCCTGTATCTAACGGAGGAGGGAACAGTCATTATGTTTTGGTATTGACCTGTCCTGTATCTAACGGAGGAGGGAACAGTCATTATGTTTTGGTATTGACCTGTCCTGTATCTAACGGAGGAGGGAACAGTCATTATGTTTTGTCAGTGATCTGCTTTCTAGAATTCTGCCTCCTACAGCTCTGCTGCTGTGTGTGTGTGTGCAAGAGCAAGTGAAGTGTGTGTCCAGTCCGTATTTCCTCCTCTCAAAGTCCAATCATTCTTCCTCTGAGCAGGAAATGAGGGCCTTAGCAACCATTGCCATGGTGTCTGTTGGTCATCAGGCAGAGGGCAGTGGAGCTCAGTCAACTTCCTGTTTTGGTTCTTAGTTCCCCTCTCCACCAACAGGCACTTCCTGTATTCAGGAGATTGGAACGGAGGAGGGAGGGAGAGTTGGCGAGGAAATAGGCCCTTAGAGATGGGAGGGAGGGAGGGGGATTAGGCCCTTAGAGATGGGAGGGAGGGAGGGGAAATAGGCCCTTAGAGATGGGAGGGAGGGGGATTAGGCCCTTAGAGATGGGAGGGAGGGAGGGAGGGGGATTAGGCCCTTAGAGATGGGAGGGAGGGAGGGAGACTAGGCCCTTAGAGATGGGAGGGAGGGAGGGAGGGAGGGAGACTAGGCCCTTAGAGATGGGAGGGAGATTTGGAGAAGGAATAGACCCTTAGAGGTATGAAACCTGGTACTGGCTCTGTGGTAAAGAGGGGAAGAGAGCAGCAACTTGATGTTTCCCTAGACAACAGGTCTCTCTTATCGTCATGTAGGCCTGTCCATGCCAAAGAGAATTTGCTCTCAATGACTGGCTTTATAAAGTTGAAATAACTCTTCTTCTGTCTCTTCCTCAGTGGTCTGAGCTGTGGCCTGGCTGCAGTACCGGAGGCCACCAGCTGGGGCCAGGAGGCAGCAGTGAGTAGGCCGGGGCTGGATCTAGCCTGGAGGGGCATGTGTCATGACCTCGGTGGTGCTCGTTGACAGTGGAGGGGCGGTGGTGGAGTATGTCACCGCCGTGGAGGACCCTCATCAGGTGAGTGGTGAGAGGGTTGGACTGAGTAACAAACACCTTTCATGAACTAACACTCGCACTTGACTTTGCTGATAAGTACTTTAATGAGGAAAAATGTACTGACTATGACTGAGATGTGGTTGTTTCACCTAGCTATCTGAAGATGAATTCACTAACTGTAAGTCTCTCTGGATAAGAGCATCTGCTAAATGACTCCAATGTAATGTTGAATTATGAGCAGTGAAATCACCTAGGACCTAGACTGGCTTCCTTTACACGTCTCCTTTCCTTAAAGACAGGACTAGATAGGTGCTGCGCTCCAATATTCACACTCACTGGCTTCCTTTACACGTCTCCTTTCCTTAAAGACAGGACTAGATAGGTGCTGCGCTCCAATATTCACACTCACTGGCTTCCTTTACACGTCTCCTTTCCTTAAAGACAGGACTAGATAGGTGCTGCGCTCCAATATTCACACTCACTGGCTTCCTTTACACGTCTCCTTTCCTTAAAGACAGGACTAGATAGGTGCTGCGCTCCAATATTCACACTCACTGGCTTCCTTTACACGTCTCCTTTCCTTAAAGACAGGACTAGATAGGTGCTGCGCTCCAATATTCACACTCACTGGCTTCCTTTACACGTCTCCTTTCCTTAAAGACAGGACTAGATAGGTGCTGCGCTCCAATATTCATACTCACTAGCTTCCTTTACACGTCTCCTTTCCTTAAAGACAGGACTAGATAGGTGCTGCGCTCCAATATTCATACTCACAGGCTTCCTTTACACGTCTCCTTTCCTTAAAGACAGGACTAGATAGGTGCTGCGCTCCAATATTCATACTCACTAGCTTCCTTTCCTTGTTTCCTTGCTTTTAAGAAAGGACATGATCAGGGCTGCGATACATCATGTTACCTCCACTGGCCGCCTCCTTTACACGTCTCCTATACTTTGAGGACTGTATAGCAGTAGAGAAAGTGCTCTGTTTGGGATGTTCTGTTTTCTTAACCAAGCTCCTCTTCTTCTCCCCTTCTGTTTTTCTATCCTCGTCCCTCTCTCTATCCTCTTTGTCCTACTCCTTGACTCCCCTGTTCTCCAGGAGGGAGAGTGTGAGGTGGAGGAGTGTGAGGAGGGAGACGGTGAAGCTGAGGTAGAGGTCGTGGAAGAAGAGACAGACGGGGACCTGGATGAAGAGGAGGACTACCCAGCAGTGATCGTGGAGGAGGTCCCAGGCAGGGGGCTGGAGCAGTGTTTCTCTGCCCAGGTTCTGGTCTACGATGACGGGACCTACCTGATGCAGGACGTGGGGGAAGAACAGGAGGTGGAGACTGAGATGGTGGAGACAGGTGAGAGGGGTGGGATGTACACACAGGCCTAGGCCTACATATACCATATACCTACCCAACCTGAATACATTAGTGGTATGTATACATTCAGTACCGGTCAAAAGTTTGGACACGCCTACTCGTTTTTCTTTATTTGTACTATTATCTACATTGTAGAATAATAGTGAAGACATCACAACTATGTAATAACACATATGGAATCATGTAGTAACCAAAAAAGTGTTCAAAGAGTGTGCTAAGCTGTCATCAAGGTTAAGGGTGGCTACTTTGAAGAATCTCAAATATATTTTGGTTTGGTTAACACTTTTTCGGTTACTACATGATTCCAAATGGATTATTTCATAGTTTTGATGTCTTCACTATTATTCTACAATGTAGAAAATACTACAAATAAATAAAAACCCTTGAATGAGTAGGTGTGTCCAAAATGTTGACATACATGCATGTACCTTTTATATAGAACCTGAATACACACACAGTAAAATAAGAATAGAAGTGGGACAGCTTTCAGCTTTGGCACCAGTTGTTGATAATAAAGCTAAGTGTTAGAGGGGGATAGTGAAGTATTACACTTTGCTTTTTACATTCACTTGACATAGACACCCCACACCAGTTTACAGATGCTATTTTCATTTGGGGAGATGTATATTATTTTCAACACCTTCATCCACAATACTACAGTCACTCACAGCTTTGGTGTGGTTGCTAGGAAACTCAGAAAGCAGATATATAAGGCCTGTCTGCCAGTAGACATCACCCTCTTGTGGCTGTCCACTGTAGTACATAAAAAGTCCACAAGTGTACTGTTTGGAAGTTGTAAACATGTGTTGATTGCTGTTGTGATTCCACTGTGACTGTTATTATTTGACCCTGCTGGTTATCTATGAACATTTGAACATCTTGGCCATGTTCTGTTATAATCTCCACCCGGCTGTGCCGGGTGGTTCCTCTCTAGGTTTCTTCCTAGGTTTTGGCCTTCCTAGGGAGTTTTTCCTAGCCACCTTGCTTCTACACCTGCATTGCTTGCTGTTTGGGGTTTTAAGCTGGGTTTCTGTACAGCACTTTGTGAGATCAGCTGATGTAAGAAGGGCTTTATAAATACATTTGATTTGATTGAGTTAGGCAAAAAGGTTAAGCAGACAGTTTATAGCCTATAGTTAGTTGGACAAGGTGGGAAAAACCCCCACACCAAACGCATGTAAAAAGTAAGGTATTTATTTCATTATTTTTTCAGTATTCTCTTTGGAAAGGAGTGTGGTCCAGCCAGGTAAGCAGACAGACAACACGGTGTGTGGGCATTCCCTCAAAGTTTCTAAAGTAGTCAGCCTACTGTACCATCCTAAACATATTTTTATTTTTTAACTCCTTGTTTTTCTTCCCTTTTTAAATTCCGTCATTGGTTGCTGAAACAATGACTTGTGCGAGTGGCTGAGTGCTGTCTGGGGCGTAGACTTGGTGTTAGACTCCAATCAGAAAACTAACCCATTAAAGTGGATGACCTAAGTACCTACATGCTCTGGCATCAATCTAAACATTTCTGCACTCTGTACCTCAGCAGACTGTTTCATTTTTAGTTACTTTAGTAAGAGATTTTTTTTAAATCAGGTTTACATCATTCCTACTTAGCCTAAGGTCGTTTTGCTATAATGCAAATGAAGACACTTTTATATGCTCTTAAAATATTTATTCCTTGAGTTTAATGTTCATTGTTAGGAATGCAATACATACATTATGTATGTAAAAAAAAGCATAACAGAGCATTTTATGTTGAATGCACGGGCCTATTATGGAGGAATTTTCCTTTTTTCCTGCTTTGGTTGACGTTCGATCGATGCAAGAGCAGAGATGGAAAATAAAGCGAGACATCTCACTCGCTCCTTTTTTCTGCTTCCTATACACGCAATGAACTAAGCGGATCTGACCCAGCTGCTAATGCATTGGTGCCTATGGGAGAGCCACCCCTTAAGCAGACAGGAATAAAAAAAAATGGTTAACGGCCTGAGTGGGACATCTAAATGTATCCACCATCTTTGGCAAGAGCTCGAGAGAGAGCGGAGGATTTCCTGTGTTTAGCGCGGAAGGATACCCGTCCGCCGCGGTGTGGGGGTTGTGAAGCGGCCAGGATGAATTTGATATTTCCTGTGGCGGCGGAGTGATCTGAGCTTTTGGCTGCCTTTGCATTTCAGTGTGAAGTCAATGTGAATCTGCAACACGGGAAGAACATGGCGACTTCACTTCATGAGGGGCCCGCTAACCAACTCGATCTGCTCATCAGAGCAGGTAACGGAATTTATTTACAACTCGTTTTACCGGCGACCGTTTGTTGACACGTTATGTGTTTATTTTAGCGACCGCTGCGCCCCAATATCCGTTAAGTAGTTTCGTGAAATAATGGAGGGCAAAGCAGGAAGTGATCACCTTGCTTAGTAACCTGCATGGCGATGTCCGCTTTTCTTCAGTCGTTCTTAAAATGTTTCAAATTACCGTTTGGCTTTGAGCACTGGAGGATTAGACCGCAATCTGCACGTAGCAGCACATGCATATCGTGATTTATAGTTTGTTCGTCCATGTGTATCATAATAACTGGTTATTCGGGCAGAGAGGGAGCCCCGCTGAAACCAGGAAGTGTTGTAGATGTGTTGTCTTTCCTACGTCTTTGCCACGCTGTCTGAGTCGGAAGGGCATGTGGATTTATGTTTATTCCGCATTTATCATGGCATTAAATACACAATCTGTATATATGATCTATCTATATTGAATCAGTTATGTTGTGATTGTATCCCTGTATTGAAATATAGTCTATCGAAATATTTTTCCTTGTTGAATAACACATACAGCCAGTTTGTTCAAACATTGAATGACACGGAAGTGAGTGTAAACATTTAGTTGAAAGCTGTATTCTAGTCATTTTGTGACTTTTTTTCTCATCTATTTTCAGCCATGTTCGGTTTCTCTGAGTCAGATTCGGACCGTTATCTAAGTATGGGCCCAGTGGTTTATCCAGTGAACTGTGTGGCTGCTAACGGTGCACTCAATGCTGGCTTTTGCGTTTTACTCGCTAGCGATTTTTAAGTGCAAATCGTGTCTCGTTTAAGTTCAGTTCGGCATACAAAGGTTTTGTTTTTTTTTTACATTGGCTAGAGTGTTATATTTTCTTCCTTGATTTAACGATATTTTTCTATTATTTTTGGATCATTTCGATGGCGGAAGCATTGTTATGCATCTAGGCGGGTTGTGGCTTGATTGACAGGTACAGGTGACCAACGGCGCTCGTGAGGCGTTCGAAATCCTCCCACCAGCCAATGAGCGCTGCTAGATGGGTGGGCGTAGATTACTGACGTATCCAATGGCGTCCGGGGCGGGGAGTGAGTGACGTGGGGATGGAGACCGTCTTCACCGTCTTCGAAGAGATCTGGAGGGAAAGGCTACGCGAGTGTAAACACGGAAGTCATCGGGGACCGCACTACTTTGTGTCGGACTTGCTATTATTGGCTCGGTCAAATAGTACCAGCTTATTCTTTCTTGTCGAGAAGTAATGATGCAAATCATATTTATTCACAATCATTTTGTACTTTGAAATATGCTGACTTTTAGACTCAATTGCTTAATTTTCTTAAGAAATACAATGACTGAATAGGGTAGTACAGCAGTACTATTTCAACCCGAGTCTGTACCCATCTGAATATTCAGATAACCAACCTCTCTTAACCAAACACTGATTGTTGAACGAACCCCTAGAAATATGAAAATGCATAACATTTTATTTCAGACAGACTTTTACAGTTAAACCCATATGTATGATATGCTTACAGAAAAATGGATCTTAGTATGTATGTCAAATGGCTATGTTTATTTATAGCCTATGTATCTGTGTCAAAGTATCCAGTGCCCAGCCTATGTTATGGTCTATGGTGGGTTTATTTAGGTAGTCCTGCCTGGTTTCAAGTGCAGCTCGGCCTATCAGGTGCCTATAGTAGTTCTGTTTGTTTGTGTGTGGGGCTACAGTTTGTTTGTGCTTGGGATGATGGGTAGTGTGTGTGTCAGGGTCTGAATGGGGGGGGCAGGCAGTCTTCCTAAAGATAACCCCTCTCCCCTACCCTGTGCCTGCCTCGTAGCCAAACAAGGGCAGGGGTGATGGTAACCAGAGACGTGCTTCCCAGAGAGGGACAACAACAGGTGCCCTGGGATTGGTCCCAAATGGCACCCTATCCGCTATATTGTGCACTACTTTTGACCAGGGCCCATAGCAGGTCCCATAGGGCTCTGGTCAAAAGTAGTGCACTATAAAGGGAATAGGGAGCCATATTTGGACGTATCCCTGGGCTTAGTCTGTCTCCTAGTTCCTCAGAATGACTGCATACCCATACTAATACATTGCTTCATTTTTCCTTGTCTCCTTTTCTTTGTGTAACAATTCCTAGCCCAAATGATTTACCATGACCAGATGAGCCCAAGGAAACCCTCTAGCCCCCTTGTTGTAGACAGCCCATAATGAGGAAAACAAAGGCCCAGAGGTTTTTCCAGGTTGGGTCATTTTATAAGGAAAAACCTCAGGGCCCAAATGAAAGGAGGAAACCATGACTTCTAACCAAGACTTATTGTATGGTTAGTTAGTTACTTGATGCTCTGTAACATCTGTTTTAAGGTCAGTCTGACACTGTAGGACATAGTGGTAAAGAATTTGACTTTTATTTGCAGCTGATCCTACATCAGTTATGCCATAGTAACTGGAGACGGATTGGTTGCCAGAGAGAGAATGTCAGCTTTGACAGACTTTAGAAGTCCTGTGTGAAGTGTAGTAAACAAGCCATTGAAGTGTCTCAAACTTTAGTTTAGTAGTAAACCGTTAATGGTGGAATGTCGACAGTGTTTTCACAATAAAAACCAAACCGTGGTAACAGTCTGAGGTATAAACACAACTTTTATTTCCAGTAGGATGCATCAGAACCCCTCTGTACTGTACAAGTAATGAAATGCCTACACCGGCTGTACAGACCTGCAACCGCTGCCTGCACCGGCTGTACAGACCTGCAACGCTGCGTTTCACCTTCACTAACGTGTGTTTTCTGTGTTTCAGTGGAGGCGTCCGTCCATTACCAACAGTCTGGCACCAGTATCTACTGTTCTGATAAGACCATAGAGGCTGCCGAGGCTCTGCTGCACATGGACTCTGTTACCAGCCTGAGAGGGGACCGCAGCCCAGGTAACTCACACACACTCACTTGAATCTTTAATTTGTATTCACCATGCCATATTCCATCCATAAGCAGCTGAGAGACAAGAACAGAGAGACGTCATTGATGTCATAGATCTCAGATGGTTTCTTACGAATGTTGGTGTTCACACAACGTCATATCCACCAGAACACACCACACACACACACACACACACACACACACACACTGTTTCTCTCTTCTTAACGTTTTCCCTCTTGTCCCACTAGATGTGTTCATCCCGGCAGGGTGTGTGACCACCCCAGACTTCATCCACGCTGCGATGCGTCCAGACGTGATGACCGAGACTGTGGTGGAGGTGTCTACGGAAGACTGTATGGACGAGGACATGGAGGTCACCCTCATAGAGGAACCAGACGAATCAGAGCCTGACAACCAACCTGTCAGGAAGAAGAAAGGTTAGTGATGAGGACATGGAGGTCACCCTCCTAGAGGAATCAGAGCCTGACCACCAACCTGTCAGGAAGAAGAAAGGTTAGTGATGAGGACATGGAGGTCACCCTCCTAGAGGAATCAGAGCCTGACCACCAACCTGTCAGGAAGAAGAAAGGTTAGTGATGAGGACATGGAGGTCACCCTCCTAGAGGAACCAGAGCCTGACCACCAACCTGTCAGGAAGTAGAAAGGTTAGTGATGAGGACATGGAGGTCACCCTCCTAGAGGAACCAGAGCCTGACCACCAACCTGTCAGGAAGTAGAAAGGTTAGTGATGAGGACATGGAGGTCACCCTCCTAGAGGAACCAGAGCCTGACCACCAACCTGTCAGGAAGAAGAAAGGTTAGTGATGAGGACATGGAGGTCACCCTCCTAGAGGAACCAGAGCCTGACCACCAACCTGCCAGGAAGTAGAAAGGTTAGTGATGAGGACATGGAGGTCACCCTCCTAGAGGAATCAGAGCCTGACCACCAACCTGCCAGGAAGTAGAAAGGTTAGTGATGAGGACATGGAGGTCACCCTCCTAGAGGAACCAGAGCCTGACCACCAACCTGCCAGGAAGTAGAAAGGTTAGTGATGAGGACATGGAGGTCACCCTCCTAGAGGAACCAGAGCCTGACCACCAACCTGCCAGGAAGGTTAAGATGACTCTAGGACAGAATAGAATACTGGCTATCCACTGAGAAATCAAGAAACTTTCCATAATACTACCCAAAGATGCTGGCTGTTGATTAAGATGCTGGCTGTTGATTAAGATGCTGGCTGTTGATTAAGATGCTGGCTGTTGATTAAGATGCTGGCTGTTGGTTAAGATGCTGGCTGTTGGTTAAGATGCTGGCTGTTGATTAAGATGCTGGCTGTTGGTTAAGATGCTGGTTGTTGGTTAAGATGCTGGCTGTTGATTAAGACATCAAAGTAATGCTAAAGAGCCTAAATGGTTTTAATGATAAAGGTACTATAAAGATAATGATGGTAAATAGGACTGACTTGTCAGACTGACTGTCTTGTAGACAGGATGTTGGCGTTAAATAGGACTGACTTGTCAGACTGACTGTATCTTGTAGACAGGATGTTGATGGTAAATAGGACTGACTTGTCAGACTGACTGTATCTTGTAGACAGGATGTTGACGTTAAATAGGACTGACTTGTCAGACTGACTGTATCTTGTAGACAGGATATTGACGTTAAATAGGACTGACTTGTCAGACTGACTGTATCTTGTAGACAGGATGTTGACGTTAAATAGGACTGACTTGTCAGACTGACTGTATCTTGTAGACAGAGCGCCATCTATTGGCATATTGGGAGACTGCACGCAAAGTGAAATGCTCATGTCTTCGACTAATGTCAATTGATTAGATTTAGTTTGACCAACTTTATTGGTCTGTTTGTCTGTGTAGCGGGGAGGAAGCCAAAGACTCACCAGCCTGCTGTGTCCAACGGTTCACCGGACCTCGCCATCAAGAAGAAACCCAGAGAAGGAAAAGGTGGGACACACCAAATATATAGAAAGGACACATCCATCAACTCCTAGGATTTCATGTGTTGACTAGGGGTTTGGACTTCATTTTCCCACAACCAAGTTTTCATCAACCATATTCTTTGTGAAGTTAACCTGTTTAAGCCTGTAAAGTTAGAGAGAGGGACACATATTGTCTCCCTGTTGACCTGTCTCTGTTCCCCCAGGCAGCACCACGTACCTGTGGGAGTTCCTGTTAGACTTACTCCAGGACAAGAACACGTGTCCCAGGTACATCAAGTGGACTCAGAGGGAGAAGGGCATCTTCAAGCTGGTGGACTCCAAGGCCGTGTCCAAGCTGTGGGGTAAACACAAGAACAAACCTGACATGAACTATGAGACCATGGGACGGGCTCTGAGGTGAGGGCTTACCCAACAACCGTCTAGCACTTGAAATGGACTGGCATTGACTGTGAAAGAGGGTTTAAGCTGAGTTAGATGTGTAGGTTGTTGGTTGTGGGAATACTGTTGGTTGAGTTCCTCTAAGGAACATTAGTGTTTGTTTTTGTCAGTTATGACCAGCTGGATACCACTTCCAGTTCAGTCTGAACTTTACCATTCCCCCTCCTCTCTCCCTATCCCCTCTCCTCCCTCCTCTATTTCCCTCCCTCTCCTTCCTCCTCCCTCTCTACCAGGTACTACTACCAGCGTGGTATACTGGCCAAGGTCGAAGGTCAGCGGCTGGTCTACCAGTTCAAGGAGATGCCCAAGAACATCGTTGTCATCGAGGACGACAAGGCCGACTCCAGATCGGACGATCTTATTGGCTCAGAGAAGTCTTACCACGAGAGAGTCCTGCCCTCGTCGGAGACGATACTGAATGTGGCCGAGCTCGCCACGACGCCCACCATCCTGAGGGGTGTGACTAGAACCGTAGTCCATCCTCCGGTTGCTAAGGGCAACAAGGCGGTGATGACGGGGGGCGGGGCGGCAGTGGGGGTTCCGAGGATAGTGACCATTTCCACGGCGCCAGATGGAACCCAGACGCAGCATTCTCACACGGCCATCATCCCCACTGCCTCAGGACCCAGGTTAGAGAGACACACCCTAACACTGACCCTAAAACATACAATTCACTTTGGAGGTTTTATGCTGAATGTAACAGTTTATCTATCTAGCAAGTTTATATTTACAAAACTTTGTCACTGACTCCATTTTGTTTTTGTTTCTGTCTCCAGGACTGTACGGGTTGCCATGCAAGTGCCTGTAGTCATGACAACGTCACTGGGCCAGAAGATCTCAACTGTTGCCGTGCAACAGGCGCCAGGGACATCGGGAGGCCAAACGACGTACCAATTGGCCAACGCCTCTCCCATCGGCACGGCAACGGGCAACGCGAACTCCCAACCGAAGGTGGGTAACCACGCTAGTTGGTGTGTCAGCTAGCTACTCTGTAGTATGGACAGCAGGCACGCCTCATACTAACCAAGTCGACGATTCAAAACTTGAATCTTGGAAACCATATTATCTTTTGATCTCATGAAATTAAAATGACTAGATCTTTACCTTCTACATCATAATTATTTTGCCCGCGTTGTAATCAGACCGCCCCCCCACTCTGTATAGATCAAGAATGTGTAGACCTGTTCTCTCCAGGTTGTGATCCAGACCATCCCCACCACTCTGTATAGATCTAGAATGTGTAGACCTGTTCTCTCCAGGTTGTGATCCAGACCATCCCCACCACTCTGTATAGATCTAGAATGTGTAGACCTGTTCTCTCCAGGTTGTGATCCAGACCATCCCCCCACTCTGTATAGATCTAGAATGTGTAGACCTGTTCTCTCCAGGTTGTGATCCAGACCATCCCCACCACTCTGTATAGATCTAGAATGTGTAGACCTGTTCTCTCCAGGTTGTGATCCAGACCATCCCCACCACTCTGTATAGATCTAGAATGTGTAGACCTGTTCTCTCCAGGTTGTGATCCAGACCATCCCCCCACTCTGTATAGATCTAGAATGTGTAGACCTGTTCTCTCCAGGTTGTGATCCAGACCATCCCCACCATGGTTCCAGCCACAGCGGAGAACGGAGACAAGATCACGGTCCAACTGGCTAAGATCATCACCATCCCAGCCCACCAGTTGGCCCAGTACCAGCAGCAGACCAAGCCTGGCCTGGGGGGCTCCCCGACGGGCAGCATCTCTCTCCTGGGCGGGACAAACTCCTGGGGGGTACGAGCCCTGGCACCTCATGTTACCATGGCTACCATGGCTGCAGGGACACAGGTGACTTAAAAAAATTGTTTTTTTTTATTTGCCATTTTAAGCTAGAAATTGGAAAACACATACTTTGAAACATCACAAGATACTGAAATGCAAGTAAAAAAGTATTGCATTTGGGCACAGACTTCAAATGTGTTTTTGTGTATTAATTTGTATTTATTTTTGTTACATATTCAAACATTGTCTTTATTTATGTAATTACAAATTGTATCCCCTGTGACCAAGGTGATGAGGCTGGCTGTTCCCACAACGCTGCATCATCATCAACAACAGACACATCATATCGTCACGACGACGCAAGGTGGCGGGACCGGGACAGCAGTGGTCACCGTGACGACGACAGCCAATCAGAGCGCTCCGGTGGCGGCATCCCATATCATCAGCGGCATCATCAAGAGATCTGCCACGGCAATGAGAGAACCGCAGCAGCAAGCGAAGACGCTGACAGTTCAAACGGTGTCGGTACAGGCCCTTCCCGTCCAGACGACGTTACCGGAAGCACCGGAGATCATCCCGGTAGTCGTCCAATCAGAAGAGGTCCCGCCTGAGATCAAATCAGAAGATCCGGAGTGTTGAGGTCACAAGTACGGACACACACACACACACACACACACCTCAACATTGTACAGTTTTTGCCCAGATAGGAGTTTGTTCCTCTTTTTATACATGACAGTCTGAGAGACTATAAAGACCCACAACCACCTCTGATTTACCCTGGGGTGGTCTACCTTCCAACCACAGCCTCATCTCTGTGGAGACCCAGGGTGCATCCCAAATGGCGCCCTATTCCCTATACAGTACACTACTTCTGTAGGGAATAGGGTGTCATTTGAGTCGTACAATACTGTAGGACACCCAGCCAACATAGGAACCCAGCAATGACTTTTGAAAAGGGAAAATGTCCTTCAGAAAAAGGGACCAAGTCAAACTTAAATCACTACATTTTCTGTTTCTGGCAGACGAGACACTAGCTAACTAAGCTACAACGAAAAACGCAAACTTAACAGACAAAACGAGAACACTAAAAAAAAGGCTAATTATAAAAACCAAAAAATGTGAACTGGTAAGGAGAGCGATGGAGGGGGTTTGTATAGAAATGTTTTTGTTTCTGTGTACAACCAGCATTTTATTTGCCTAATCACTGTGCAGATTCCCGGTGCATAAACAAACCACACGAAAGACGGGGCTGTTCTAGGATCAGCTCTTACAAGGGGGAAATAAAAAGTGAAAGGGACTTTATATGTATATAACTATTATACAGTTTAGGGGAATTAAATTCAAAACAAAACAGCCTTAGAATGATTTGTTTTTATTTTTCATTCATTGTTTATAAGATAAGCAGATCTAGCTTTTTTTTGTGTTACGGTTTCTTGACCTTTTGATACCTTGTACCAACACAGTGTTATAAAACAATACGGCAACACCATTCTTCTATTATAGTTTGAAGCCCAGGTACGTGCATGTGGGTTGGTTGCAGGGTTTGGCGTCAAATCCGTTTCAATTCAGGAAGTAGACTGAAATTCCCTTCAATGATAAAAACAAAATAGCATTGTCTGTAATAGAAATGGAATTGACTCCAACCCTGGTTGGTTCTAGTAGGCCTTGACCACAGGCTTACTACATCTACTTCCCCATGGTAACTGTCTCTAGGGTGACTGCCTGCAGCTTTTGAAAACGAAAGCTCGCCAGCATGAACTTCTCGTCAGCCATCTTGGCTCTGCCCCCGACATTTCTTAGTTGTATGAAGAGGGAGAAAGCTGTTCGGGCTGAACTAGTTTGTATATTCAACATTTGAAGTATATTCTATTTTGTTGTACTCTTGTTTCAAAGTGTATTCAAGTAGATTTTACTGAAATATAAAAACAACATTTGAATTAAGCTATTTTCTGTTTTGTCTTTTGTTTAATGAAATTATGCTCTTCCAAAGGCGATGTTCCTGCATTTGCGGTAAATGCTCGTTGGCTCAGACATGGGCCGCGTTAGAGAGCATCAAACCCGTCATAGAGAGGTGATCTACACACCACCAGGAACCTTCTCTCTGGGACCTGTTCCAACCTACATGCAGTGAAATACAACATAGCTGACTAGAACTAGGTAACTAGGAACAGGTCCCAGAGAGAAGGGTTCCTGGTGGTGTGTAGATCACCTCTCTCTAACACGGCCAATGTGGTTGCAGGGATTCTGTTTTTAAACAGTTCCATTCCATTAAACCCTGGTGGCAACAGACTGGCTTCAATGGCTCAACTGGTTAGTGCAGAGTTGACTATTCACCACCCGCCTGACTGCAATGTACTTAGTTGTAATTCAGTGTGTAGATGGAGTACAGACATTTAGTAGCATGGTACCATTTAATCAGACTTCTAGACGTTACTATGTCGTAGTTAATATCCACGTTTCACTTGCTGGTGATGAGGGTTAACTAGTTCCACAACTTACCACCAGGGGGCATTGGATGGCATTTAAACTGAGGTAGGAAGTAATTTATAATGTCTAGAACACCACACAGAGACAGAAAAGAATGGCAGATTATTTTATTGCACATAGTCTGACAGCTTGAATATAAAACTACTGTCCTGGGACTGATGCTCATGGACTGGAAATAACAGTATGCATGTAGTCTTGTGGTACCATGCCGGGGCCATGGTTTCCCACAGGGGCCACCCATACAATGTATAGACACACTACTGTAAGTTTGCTTTGGATAAAATACATCTAGGTACTTTTTATATTACAAATTAAATGTACCATGGTGGTACACTAACGTTGATAGAAATATGCTATGTAGAACAAACATGCAATAACATATACAATAAGGAATCACGTTGGCTCTATTTAGTGGTATTTCTATCTGCAACGTTCAATAACTGAACATGGCCCTGGTACAAGTATCAGTAGGTATTAATGACACACCTGACCAGTATTAGACCAGAAAAGGACAGATACCCACATACATACAGTGCATTTGGAAAGTATTCAGACACCTTTACTTTTTCCACATTTTGTTACATTTTTATTCTAAACTGTATTACTTTTCATCAATCTACACACAATACCCTGTAATGACAACCTGTTTTTGCTTTAAGACATTTATTACAAATAATTCCATAAGTATTCAAACTCTTTACTCAGTACTTTGTGGAAGCACCTTTGGCAGCGATTAAAGCCTCAAGTCTTCTTGAGTATGACGCTACAAGCTTGGCACACCTGTATTTGGGGAGTCTCTGCAGATCAAATGTATTTATATAGCCCTTTTTACATCAGCTGATATATCAAAGTGCTGTACAGAAACCCAGCCTAAAACCCCAAACAGCAAGCAATGCAGGTGTAGAAGCACGGTGGCTAGGAAAAACTCCCTAGAAAGGCCAGAACCTGGGAAGAAACCTAGAGAGGAACCAGGCTCTGAGGGGTGCAGATCCTCTCAAGCTCTGTCAGGTTGGATGGGGAGCGTCGCTGCACAGCTATTTTCAAGTCTCTCCAGAGATGTCCGATCAGGTTCAAGTCCGGGCTCTGGCTGGACCACTCAAGGACAGAGACTTTTGCGTTGTCTTGGCTGTGTGCTTAGGGTCGTTGTCGTGTTGGAAGGTGAACCTTCGCCCCAGTCTGAGGTCCTGTGTGCTCTGGAGCAGGTTCATGAAGGATCAGTCTGTACTTTGTTCTGTTAATCTTTGACTCCATCCTGACTAGTCTCCCACTCCCTGCTGCTGAAAAACATCCCCACAGCATGATGCTGCCACCACCATGCTTTACCATAGGGATGGTGTCATTCATGCCAATGAGTTCAATCTTGGTTATCATGGTCAGAGTCCTTTAGGCAAACTCCAAGCGGGCTGTCATGTGCCTTTTACTGAGGAGTGGCTTCAGTAAAACACCATAAACGCCTGATTGGTGGAGTGTTGCAGAGATGATTGTCCTTCAATCGCCACAGAGGAACTCTGTCAAATTGACCATCGGGTTCTTGGTCACCTCCCTGACCAAGGGCCTTCTCCCCCGATTGCTCAGTTTGGCCGGGCGACCACCTCTAGGAAGAGTCTTGGTGGTTCCAAACTTCTTCCATTTAAGAATGATGGAGGCCACTGTGTTCTTGGGGATCTTCAATGCTGCAGAAATGTTTAGATACCCTTCCCCAGATCTGAACCACGACACAATCCTGTCTCGGAGCTCTACGGACAATTCCATTGTCGTCAACTGTGGGACCTTTATATAGACAGGTGTGTGCCTTTCCAAATCATGTCCAATCAATGTAATTTACCACAGGTGGACTCCAATAAAGTTGTAGAAACATCTCAGTGGAAACCAGATGCACCTGAGCTCAATTTCAAGGCCCATAGCAAAGTATTGCTATCAATAAGGTATTTCTAAAAACCTGTTTTTGCTTTGTCTATTGTGGGGTATTGTGTGAAGATTAAATTAATCAATGTTTTTCCTCAATTTTTGAATAAGGCTGTAATGTAACAAAATGTGGAAAAAGTAAAGGTGTCTGAATACTTCCCGAATGCACTGTATACTTCAGAATATTTAGGCTAGTTAGCCGGCTAACTCCTTGATCCTGCTCTGTAGTATTACCCTGCTGAATTGAAGCAGCCCAGGACAAGTAGTACCATTGAGTTGACTAGTACAAACAGCAGGTAGGGTGCAGTCATCAGTGTCAAGAGGTACAACAACAGCACCTCTACCGTAGACAGGCACCATAGAGCCTAGTTTCAGCAGTCTGTCCATTCCTCTTGGTCTCTCCTTCATTCAGAGTGTTTTAGTCAATGAAAACATGACTTCTGAAAAGTAAGCTCACACCAGAGGGTAGTCTCCTCCCTCTTTCCCTCCTGTTCTCCAGTCATCATACCCCAGAGATGGGTTCGGACTCGGAGGGATAGTGGCGCTTCTGTTCCATCCCTCGTTCTGTTCCCTCCATCCCTCCTTCTGCCACTCCATCCTTCCATCCCTCGTTCTGCCACTCCATCCTTTGAATTGTCAATCAAGTGTCCATATGATCCTCTTCACTCCTCCTTTTTAAAGCTGAAGTCACACACCAGCGAGAGGTGATCGGAGGGGTAGTTGTACGACGGAAGCCTGTTAGGGCCAATCTGTTCCTCTGTAGGCATATCCAACACGGCGTCCACACGGAAAGCTTCTCTAGAGTACCAGATATAATCCAATGTGGTACAACATTCTCCAGTCGGTCGGATCTTCCACGTGGTGTAGGCCGGTTCCGAAAGCCCGTCCCGGCTTAACCGCTTATAGGCCGAGTCAAGGATCAACGGTGACGAGGCGAAACGTTGGTAGACGTCCTCGGAAGGCACAGCGTTGAAGTCCCCGCAGACAAGGACAGGGGTGTCTGGGGCGATGCCTATGGGACCCGAAGGACCCCCTGGTGATTGGGTGAGGGTGGTGAGGTTCCGGAGAAGGTCGGAACCCTGGGCGCTACGGAGACGTTCCCAGCCGCTCCGGGCTTTGAGGTGCGTCACGGCAACACACAGCCGCCGGCCTGTCACCCTGCAACGCAGCGTCGTGACGACCGCCACCTGTAGGGAAGACGATTGCATAAAACAGTTACGGTCTAGTCAGTATTTCTAACAATCTACACAAAAAGTAGCTGTCCAGGAGGAGGGTTGACCTCTCTTGCCTGTTATAAAATAGGATCCTGTTGGAATCCTTCATTCCTTGAGGTAATCTCTGTGCTTGGAAATCAGCGTTTCCATCATATTACGGTCAGACCAGTGATTACTTCAAAGAAGAAAGGACAGTTAAACTAGCATAGTTTTACAAACCTGGTTGGTGGGTATTAAAACGGCACACAGCCGGACATTCACACTATCCACCAAGTCAAACCGGGCTTCATCATAGAACAGAGCACACCCATCCGGACCGTTGTTGCCCTCCACATCCAAACACGGAGACCAGGGCTTGGGGCAGAAGTTGCCGCGGTAACCCAGGCTGGCCAGGATTGGCTGGAAGGTGTCGTAGTAGTGGTCGACTTCCTGTAGACACAGGATGTGAGGTCGGTAGGTGAGGATCTCTTCTAGGATGAGGTATTTACGCTCCGCCCAGTTCAGTGCTTCCAGGGGACAGTTGACGAAACTGTCCATCCCTTCACCTAGAGCTGGAGGGAGAGAATTCATCTGTCAGTCTATTCATCCATCTCACTGTCCTTGATGCCAATTAAAATGAGCCATAATATACCACTTAATAACCCTGAATTAGATGAAACGTTCATGATTATTTTTGCTAAAGAAAGGCTTCAATACAAAGAACATTTACCTTGAGCCAGAATGTTCCACTGCATAACCCTGATGGTCCTCTGGGTGGCACTGTTGTCCACTTCCTCCCTGTCCACCTCTCCCTCCCCGGGGCAGATGAAGGCTCTGAGGAGGCGAGGAGGCCTGTCCTGTAGAGCCTCCTCACACTCCCTCAGCAGCTCCAGGGGGTGCTCCGGGGGAGAGTGACACCCCTGGGAGGGCTGCTGGGGGTCCTGGTGATGGGCCAGCGGGGTGGTAGTGGTGCTGTTGTTGACTAGGGTCTGGGCCAGGGAGCTGTAGAGTCTACTGGCACCACTGCCCATTGGACAGACTGGAGAGAGAGAGAGGGGGGGTGTAGGGAGATAAACATTGGTGTTACAACAATAACATGATCATATGATATTTTACAGGACACTTTAGTCCAATACCAAGTTCCAAACTATTTTAACCACAACTCTCAGTGATCCCCACAACATAACCACACAAAGGGCCAACAAGGGTACCCCAAGGTTGATTCCATCCCAGAAATAGGTGTCAGTCTCTAGGGAGAAGTCCTGCTAACCCTGGGCCTCACTCCCCACGTGCCTGGTTCCTCACACTGTAACAGGGCCCAGTGTTGTACTGATCCATGTCTACTACTGTAGCAACACCAGCTGACACTTTTCCCTGCACACTGATCTTAGGTCAGTTTTCCCTCCAGCCCTTTATGGTTAAGGATTTGGGGAAGCTGATCCTAGATCTGTGCTTAAGGGTGACATTTATCTTCTCTCTCAATTCAGGGAGGATCCGACCAACCAAAACACACTAACCTAATCCCCTTGGTCAATCAGGAGTAAGTTCAAAGGTGAGATTGGGGTTGTTGCCAGGTGAAGGTAAAGGTCACCTATTGACTAGTCACTTGACTTGGAACAACATATTGACAACCTAGGCCTTTTTGTTTTCTACCTCAAATGGGTTGTTTTTTTGCCCTAGAAAATGTGTTTTTCATAGAACTATCTGAATAGGACATCTATGGGTGGACTATCGGACGGTGTGTGTTTTTGCAAGGCAAATTGTGTGTGTGTGGTTCAGTTCATGTGCGGATACAGAAAGACTGCTTGTTAGCTGGCTGATGAGCCTTACCTTGTCCTTGGACAACAACAGTAGCTCTGTGTGCTTTGAGGGAGGGAGTGTGTGTGTGTGTCATCTCTGGTTTCAGCCAGTCAGTGTATGTTTCCTTCCTCCAAAGTGTGTGTGTGTTCTTTTGGCTCCGTCTCTCTCTCTCCACTTTCAGTCGGTCAATATATATATATATATATATATATATATATATATATATAAATAATGTGTGTGTGTAGTATTTATTTCTCTGCTTTCAGTGTGTCAGTTCCTCTCTCTCAACTAGTCACATGCACCAGTGACCCTACAGCCCAGTTTGTAGTGACTGTGTGTGTGTGCGCGTGGACAGCAGTGTGCTGTGAGATAAACATGTCAGTGTCAGCTGGCTGTGTTCCTCTCTTTGCCCTCTCTGGACACATGAAGCAGTCAGGCTCAGTTTCTAGTAGGACTACATCTCCCAGCTCTCACATGAAGCAGTCAGGCTCAGTTTCTAGTAGGACTACATCTCCCAGCTCTCACATGAAGCAGTCAGGCTCAGTTTCTAGTAGGACTACATCTCCCAGCTCTCACATGAACCAGTCAGGCTCAGTTTCTAGTAGGACTACATCTCCCAGCTCTCACATGAACCAGTCAGGCTCAGTTTCTAGTAGGACTACATCTCCCAGCTCTCACATGAACCAGTCAGGCTCAGTTTCTAGTAGGACTACATCTCCCAGTAGGACTACATCTCCCAGCTCTCACATGAACTAGTAAGGCTCAGTTTCTAGTAGAACTACATCTCCCAGCTCTCGGTCTAATGGCAGCGTGTAGTTGGACTACCTCTCCCAGCTGTCAGCTCTGTCTAGTCTTCATTCTTTCTAAATTCTAGTTTAACCTCTGATGGCCTTCAGTTGAACTGGATTAGCCTCATCTAGTCCCCTGACAGTATCTCTCTGCCTCAATACTGATCTAGGGTCAGTATGGTTATTAACCTCATGAAGGTAAAGGGTTATGTCAGGGGAAGGGTGATCTGATCCTGGATCTGTGGTTAATGGAAACTACTGAGTATCTATGAATGGTGAATCAGCCCATATAAAAGGGGAAGGGTTAGCTGATCCTAACCGGTGTTTAGGCTCCTCATCTCAGTGCTAGAGGCGTCACTACAGACCCTGGTTTGATCCCAGGCTGTATCACAACCACTCGTGTTCGGGAGTCCCATAGGGCGGCGCACAATTGGCCCAGCGTTGTCCGGCTTAGGGGAGGGTTTGGCCGGGGTAGGCTGTCATTGTAAAATAAGAGTTTGTTCTTAACTGACTTGCCTAGTTAAATAAAGTTAAATAAAAAATAATAATGTATGAGTAAATCAAAACATAAAACTATTAGGTAGGTTACTAAGCAACAAACAAGAAGACCTTTTGTTGACATTACCACAAACTCCATCTCTGTGACAAGACCAATGGCCATCCAGAAACAGTCAGTGGCCAGCAGTTTTATTACCTGCTGTTTGTTCTATTGCAAACTCCTGATTTCTGACGATGTCATACTGGCCCATATGCCCTGACAATCTCATACTGGCCCATATGCCCCGACGATCTCATGCTGGCCCATATGCCCCGACGATCTCATGCTGGCCCATATGCCCCGACGATCTCATGCTGGCCCATATGCCCTGACGATCTCATGCTGGCCCATATGCCCCGACGATCTCATGCTGGCCCATATGCCCTGACGATCTCATACTGGCCCATATGCCCCGACGATCTCATGCTGGCCCATATGCCCCGACGATCTCATGCTGGCCCATATGCCCCGACGATCTCATGCTGGCCCATATGCCCCGACGATCTCATGCTGGCCCATATGCCCCGACGATCTCATGCTGGCCCATATGCCCCGACGATCTCATGCTGGCCCATATGCCCTGACGATCTCATGCTGGCCCATATGCCCTGACGATCTCATGCTGGCCCATATGCCCTGACGATCTCATGCTGGCCCATATGCCCTGACGATCTCATGCTGGCCCATATGCCCCGACGATCTCATGCTGGCCCATATGCCCTGACGATCTCATGCTGGCCCATATGCCCTGACGATCTCATGCTGGCCCATATGCCCTGACGATCTCATACTGGCCCATATGTCCAGAGGACCCACCACATGTCCAGAGGACCCACCACTGAGACCAGGACATGGCTGTTTCCCAGGGTGTGATGACCAGGTGCATGGTGTAAACCAGAGCTATGGTAACCAGGACATGGCTGTTTCCCAGGGTGTGATGACCAGGTGCATGGTGTAAACCAGAGCTATGGTAACCAGAACATGGCTGTTTCCCAGGGTGTGATGACCAGGTGCATGGTCTAAACCAGAGCTATGGTAACCAGGACATGGCTGTTTCCCAGGGTGTGATGACCAGGTGCATGGTGTAAACCAGAGCTATGGTAACCAGGTCAGACACAGTGATGGGATAAAGGTTGGCTTTAGCTCTTAAACAAATACTACACGTCGTCTACATTTTCAGTGTGTGTGTCGGTCGCTGACAAATGAACCACATGCATCATATGGATATTTTCCAACAGGACTCCTTATCTCTGACTCCTTATCTAAACACATCTGAATCACTACTGCACCTCGTTCTGAATGAATTCCCTCCATCTAGAAATGAATGAATTGCAGCTCTGAAGACTCATTATAGAAAGACAACAGAGCTTACATACAGAGATGTCACTAGCATACTAGTCCCTTGTTTCACCTTAACAGTGACCAAGACAGACAACTGTGTGCTTCCTAACCAACATAAAGGACGTTGTGTTGTCCCACTAGGGGCCCTAGCAAAGTCTGACCTTATTGGGTGAAACAGAACACCGGCACCCCTCCCCCAACGTCTCCCCCCTCAACCAAACAAGGATGAGACCACAACATCCCACTACCCATTCTACCCAAACACTAGGATACACACAACAATATGAAGGAGAATTCATCCATTACCTTACAACAACCAGTAGCTCCATAAGTTCAATAAACACCAGTGATACTTGCAAGCGCAGTGTACTGGTTTTTCCTTTCAATTTACTGCCAGATCATTCCCAGGCATCTGCAACAAGTCACCTCAGACGTGCGAGAGCCTTTCCCATTACAACGACCAATATCAACCTGCTAACGTAAGAGTTTAATAGAGATACCACAGTCATGCTCACCCATAGTTTCCATCATTATAGTCTCTTGTTTCCTTGTATGTCTGACTGACAGGCTTGAGAAAGAACGGTCAGTAAATGTGGCTGAACTTCTGATAAACACTTGATGTGTTGTCTCTCGTCAAGTGTGTGAGAGACGTACTCGCTGTGTTTCTGAGTGAGCTCAATGTTCACTACACCTTATAACCCAGAGGGAGGGAGGGAGGGAGGGAGGGAGAGAGAGAGAGAGAGAGAGGGAGGGAGAGAGGGAGGGAGGGAGAGATGAGGAGGGAGTGACGACAGCAGTCCGTATGAGGCGTCACTACAGATCATGTGCTTGGGGACAGGATATAATGCTGCACAATCTCAACCGCTGATTCACACACACAGGGTGTGTTCTTGTATAAACAGACGTACACATAGGGAGGGTTATTTCACCACACACACACACGCAAGGGTTGTGGTTTGGTTCATGACTAGAGTTAACGGAATCAATGGCAGTCATTAGCAAACAGCCACTTCAGTGTCACACACAGTTCCTCAATACGTCCATAGATAGAACGGTGTCACCAGATGCCCACAGACCTGTTGTATCTGCTCCTGACCAGAGATGATGTAGGAAAAACACATTCATGCATTTCCTTATTTAAATTATTCCACTTAATACTGGGTAACTGTCCTCTCCTCTCCTATCCTGTCTAACTGTCCTCTCCTGTCCTATCGTGGGTAACTGTCCTATCCTGTCCTCTCCTGTGTAACTGTCCTATCCTGTCCTCTCCTGTGTAGCTGTCCTCTCCTGTGTAGCTGTCCTCTCCTGTGTAGCTGTCCTGTCCTCATGTGTAGCTGTCCTGTCCTCATGTGTAGCTGTCCTGTCCTCATGTGTAGCTGTCCTGTCCTCATGTGTAGCTGTCCTGTCCTCATGTGTAGCTGTCCTGTCCTCATGTGTAGCTGTCCTGTCCTCATGTGTAGCTGTCCTGTCCTCTCATGTGTAGCTGTCCTGTCCTCTCATGTGTAGCTGTCCTGTCCTCTCATGTGTAGCTGTCCTGTCCTCTCATGTGTAGCTGTCCTGTCCTCTCATGTGTAGCTGTCCTGTCCTCTCATGTGTAGCTGTCCTGTACTCTCATGTGTAGCTGTCCTGTCCTCATGTGTAGCTGTCCTGTCCTCATGTGTAGCTGTCCTCATGTGTAGCTGTCCTCATGTGTAGCTGTCCTCCTGTGTAGCTGTCCTCTCCTGTGTAGCTGTCCTCTCCTGTGTAGCTGTCCTCTCCTGTGTAGCTGTCCTCTCCTGTGTAGCTGTCCTCTCCTGTGTAGCTGTCCTCTCCTGTGTAGCTGTCCTCTCCTGTGTAACTGTCCTCTCCTGTGTAACTGTCCTCTCCTGTGTAGCTGTCCTCTCCTGTGTAACTGCCCTATCCTGTGTAACTGTCCTCTCCTGTGTAACTGTCCTCTCCTCTGTGTTTACTGTATCCGTACATACGGTGTAAATTCTTCTGTCTATTGCCGGCAGCACCATTTCACCAAGCCAGATGGTATCAAGGAGATTCTGATATGGATGCCTACATGTGACAATGAATCAATGTTACTAAAAACAAGTCATGTTTTGATCTGCTCTCCACTGACTCGTAATATTTCCTAGGAATTGAGGAAGAAGAATGAAATATATACAGACAGGTCTGCACAAATGCAGAGGGCTGGTTTCCCAGACCCGTATTAAGGCCATATCATTGGGCCTTGAAGACTAATATATACAGACAGGTCTGCACAAATGCAGAGGGCTGGTTTCCCAGACCCGTATTAAGGCCATATCATTGGGCCTTGAAGACTAATATATACAGACAGGTCTGCACAAATGCAGAGGGCTGGTTTCCCAGACCCGTATTAAGGCCATATCATTGGGCCTTGAAGACTAAAAAGCTCAATGGAGATTCTTCATCCAAAGTGCTTTTAAAAAGGCCCAGTGCAGTCAAAATTCTGTTTTGTATCATATTGTACAACAGCTGATGAAACTAACATTGTAAAATTCTGACAGAATGTGATCAGTGTTATTTCCACGATAACAACACCCACCGTAGCACGCGCTCCAGCAGGTATATCTCACTGGTCATCATAACACCCACCCGTAGCACGCGCTCCAGCAGGTATATCTCACTGGTCATCATAACACCCACCCGTAGCACGCGCTCCAGCAGGTATATCTCACTGGTCATCATAACACCACCCACCCGTAGCACGCGCTCCAGCAGGTATATCTCACTGGTCATCATAACACCCACCCTTTACACGCGCTCCTGCAGGTATATCTCACTGGTCACCATAACACCACCCGTAGCACGCGCTCCAGCAGGTATATCTCAATGGTCATCATAACAACACCCACCCGTAGCACGCGCTCCAGCAGGTATATCTCACTGGTCACCATAACATCACCCGTAGCACGCGCTCCAGCAGGTATATCTCACTGGTCATCATAACACCCACCGTAGCACGCGCTCCAGCAGGTATATCTCACTGGTCATCATAACACCCACCCTTTACACGCGCTCCAGCAGGTATATCTCACTGGTCACCATAACATCACCCGTAGCACGCGCTCCAGCAGGTATATCTCACTGGTCACCATAACACCCAGCCGTAGCACGCGCTCCAGCAGGTATATCTCACTGGTCACCATAACATCACCCGTAGCACGCGCTCCAGCAGGTATATCTCACTGGTCACCATAACAACACCCACCCGTAGCACGCGCTCCAGCAGGTATATCTCACTGGTCATCATAACACCACCCACCCGTAGCACGCGCTCCAGCAGGTATATCTCACTGGTCATCATAACACCACCCACCCGTAGCACGCGCTCCAGCAGGTATATCTCACTGGTCATCATAACACCCACCCGTAGCACGCGCTCCAGCAGGTATATCTCACTGGTCATCATAACACCCACTAGTAGCACGCGCTCCAGCAGGTATATCTCACTGGTCACCATAACACCACCCACCCGTAGCATGCGCTCCAGCAGGTATATCTAACTGGTCACCATAACAACACCCACCCGTAGCACGCGCTCCAGCAGGTATATCTCACTGGTCATCATAACAACACCCACCCGTAGCACGCGCTCCAGCAGGTATCTCTCACTGGTCATCATAACACCCACCCGTAGCACGAGCTCCAGCAGGTATATCTCACTGGTCATCATAACAACACCCACCCGTAGCATGCGCTCCAGCAGGTATATCTAACTGGTCACCATAACAACACCCACCCGTAGCACGCGCTCCAGCAGGTATATCTAACTGGTCACCATAACAACACCCACCCGTAGCACGCGCTCCAGCAGGTATATCTCACTGGTCACCATAACACCACCCACCCGTAGCATGCGCTCCAGCAGGTATATCTAACTGGTCACCATAACAACACCCACCCGTAGCACGCGCTCCAGCAGGTATATCTCACTGGTCACCATAACACCACCCACCCGTAGCATGCGCTCCAGCAGGTATATCTCACTGGTCACCATAACAACACCCACCCGTAGCACGAGCTCCAGCAGGTATATCTCACTGGTCATCATAACAACACCCACCCGTAGCACGAGCTCCAGCAGGTATATCTCACTGGTCACCATAACAACACCCACCCGTAGCACGAGCTCCAGCAGGTATATCACACTGGTCACCATAACAACACCCACCCGTAGCACGCGCTCCAGCAGGTATATCACACTGGTCACCATAACAACACCCACCCGTAGCACGCGCTCCAGCAGGTATATCTCACTGGTCACCATAACAACACCCACCCGTAGCACGCGCTCCAGCAGGTATATCTCACTGGTCACCATAACACCCACCCGTAGCACGCGCTCCAGCAGGTATATCTCACTGGTCATCATAACACCCACCCTTTACACGCGCTCCAGCAGGTATATCTCACTGGTCACCATAACATCACCCGTAGCACGCGCTCCAGCAGGTATATCTCACTGGTCACCATAACACCCACCCGTAGCACGCGCTCCAGCAGGTATATCTCACTGGTCATCATAACACCCACCCTTTACACGCGCTCCAGCAGGTATAGCTCACTGGTCACCATAACAACACCCACCCGTAGCACGCGCTCCAGCAGGTATATCTCACTGGTCATCATAACACCCACCCGTAGCACGCGCTCCAGCAGGTATATCTCACTGGTCACCATAACAACACCCACCCGTAGCACGCGCTCCAGCAGGTATATCTCACTGGTCATCATAACACCCACCCGTAGCACGCGCTCCAGCAGGTATATCTCACTGGTCACCATAACACCCACCCGTAGCACGCGCTCCAGCAGGTATATCTCACTGGTCATCATAACACCCACCCGTAGCACGCGCTCCAGCAGGTATATCTCACTGGTCACCATAACAACACCCACCCGTAGCACGCGCTCCAGCAGGTATATCTCGCTGGTCACCATAACATCACCCACCCGTAGCACGCGCTCCAGCAGGTATATCTCACTGGTCATCATAACACCCACCCGTAGCACGCGCTCCAGCAGGTATATCTCACTGGTCACCATAACACCACCCACCCGTAGCACGCGCTCCAGCAGGTATATCTCACTGGTCACCATAACACCACCCACCCGTAGCACGCGCTCCAGCAGGTATATCTCACTGGTCACCATAACATCACCCGTAGCACGCGCTCCAGCAGGTATATCTCACTGGTCACCATAACAACACCCACCCGTAGCACGCACTCCAGCAGGTATATCTCACTGGTCATCATAACACCACCCACCCGTAGCACGCGCTCCAGCAGGTATATCTCACTGGTCACCATAACAACACCCACCCGTAGCACGCGCTCCAGCAGGTATATCTCACTGGTCATCATAACACCCACCATTAGCACGCGCTCCAGCAGGTATATCTCACTGGTCACCATAACAACACCCACCCGTAGCACGCGCTCCAGCAGGTATATCTCACTGGTCACCATAACACCACCCACCCGTAGCACGCGCTCCAGCAGGTATATCTCACTGGTCACCATAACACCCACCCGTAGCACGCGCTCCAGCAGGTATATCTCACTGGTCACCATAACACCACCCACCCGTAGCACGCGCTCCAGCAGGTATATCTCACTGGTCATCATAACACCCACCCGTAGCACGCGCTCCAGCAGGTAAATCTCACTGGTCACCATAACACCCACCCGTAGCACGCGCTCCAGCAGGTATATCTCACTGGTCACCATAACACCACCCACCCGTAGCACGCGCTCCAGCAGGTATATCTCACTGGTCACCATAACACCCACCCACCCGTAGCACGCGCTCCAGCAGGTATATCTCACTGGTCACCATAACACCACCCACCCGTAGCACGCACTCCAGCAGGTATATCTCACTGGTCATCATAACACCCACCAGTAGCACGCGCTCCAGCAGGTATATCTCACTGGTCATCATAACAAAACCCACCCGTAGCACGCGCTCCAGCAGGTATATCTCACTGGTCATCATAACACCACCCACCCGTAGCACGCGCTCCAGCAGGTATATCTCACTGGTCACCATAACAACACCCACCCGTAGCACGCGCTCCAGCAGGTATATCTCACTGGTCACCATAACAACACCCACCCGTAGCACGCGCTCCAGCAGGTATATCTCACTGGTCACCATAACAACACCCACCCGTAGCACGCGCTCCAGCAGGTATATCTCACTGGTCACCATAACAACACCCACCCGTAGCACGCGCTCCAGCAGGTATATCTCACTGGTCACCATAACAACACCCACCCGTAACACGCGCTCCAGCAGGTATATCTCAATGGTCATCATAACAACACCCACCCGTAGCACGCGCTCCAGCAGGTATATCTCACTGGTCATCATAACACCCACCCGTAGCACGCGCTCCAGCAGGTATATCTCACTGGTTACCATAACAACACCCACCCGTAGCACGCGCTCCAGCAGGTATATCTCACTGGTCATCCACAAAGCCAACACCTCCTTTGGCAGTCTTTCCTTCCAGTTCTCTGCTGCCAATGACTGGAACGAACTGCAAAAATCGCTTAATGTGGAGACATATTTCCCTCACTAACTTTAAACATCAGCTATCTGAGCAGCTAATCGATCACTGCAGCTGTACATAGTCCATCTGTAAACAGCCCACCCAATCTACCTACCTCATCCCCATATTGTTTTTTTTTCTTCTGTACACCAGTATTTCTACTTGCTCATCATCATCTGTTCATCTATCACTCCAGTGTTAATCTGCTAAATTGTAATTACTTCTCTACTATGGCCTATTTATTGCCTTACCTCCTCACGCCATTTGCACACACTGTATATAGATTTTATTTTTCTCTACTGTATTATTGACTGTACTCTTGTTTATTCCATGTGTAACTCTGTGTTGTTGTTTGTGTCGCACTGCTTTGCTTTATCTTGGCCAGGTCACAGTTGTAAATTAAAACTTGTTCTCAACTGGCCTACCTGGTTAAATAAAGGTGAAATAATAATACAAATCGTTGCTGGTTGAAAATACAACACAGGACCTTCTAAACAGCAGGTTTCGGCTTGTCTGGTGACATCACCAGGCAGTACAAGTTAATAGACCAATAACAAAGAGTTCCATACCTCTCTGCCAATAAAAAGGTAGTGTTGAAGTTAAATATCCCTCCCATTAGGTCACTCCCTCAGAACGCTCCCAGGCAGTCTTAGCAATACTCCTGCTTGAGACATTTCTTTTAGGAGAAAACTATTACAGTAAGGAACTTAATTGTTACCCAGAAAGGATTTGATATTAGGATAATAACGGCATCATTGGGCCTTTAAGTCCAGGACTAGGCTTAATATGTGTCTGGGAAACCAGCCCAGAGTGTATAGGGCTAGGGATTGGTTTGGGGATTGATTTGGGACTGGGCAGCTGTATTCAGGATATGACCAACAACCACATTGACCTACTTCAATGACTGTCTGGATTGTTCATTTGTTTACGTGATGTAGTTTTTCAGATGTCATGTTGTGTTAACGGAGAGAAGGGCAAATCAGAGCAGTAGACAGACATATCAGAGCAGTAGACAGACAGACAGAAGGGCAAATCAGAGCAGTAGACAGACATACAGACAGACAGAAGGGCAAATCAGAGCAGTAGACAGAAGGGCATATCAGAGCAGTAGACAGACAGACAGACAGACAGAAGGGCAAATCAGAGCAGTAGACAGACAGACAGAAGGGCATATCAGAGCAGTAGACAGACAGAAGGCCATATCAGAGCAGTAGACAGAGACAGACAGAAGGGCATATCAGAGCAGTAGACAGACAGAAGGGCTTATCAGAGCAGTAGACAGAGACAGACAGAAGGGCATATCAGAGCAGTAGACAGAGACAGACAGAAGGGCATATCAGAGCAGTAGACAGAGACAGACAGAAGGGCAAATCAGAGCAGTAGACAGACAGAAGGGCATATCTGAGCAGTAGACAGACAGACAGAAGGGCATATCTGAGCAGTAGACAGACAGAAGGGCAAATCTGAGCAGTAGACAGAGACAGACAGAAGGGCATATCAGAGCAGTAGACAGACAGATAGAGAAGGGCATATAAGAGCAGTAGACAGACAGATAGAGAAGGGCATATCAGAGAAGACAGTGTGAGAAGGTTACATCAGAGAAGCAGAGGGGATGGAACACACAGTACACTGCCAGGGTGGAAATGTCAATGTGTCACGCACGGATAAAGTGACACTGTCTGAGTGAACATCTCTGAGACGGTGTATGTGTACTGTGTGTGCCTGTGAGAGAGAGAGTACATACCTGTGTCCTTCACTCAAATGCCAGACAATTTTCCACTGGCTTACCTGCTCATGTCATATCTATACTACTTGGCCCTAATATAGAAGTTAATAGACCAATTAACTCATATATACATACACTTGAAGTCGGAAGTTAACATACACCTTAACCAAATACATTTAAACTCAGTTTTTCACAATTCCTAATATTTAATCCTAGTAAGAATTCCCCGTCTTAGGTCAGTTAGGATCACCACTTTATTTTAAGAATGTGAAATGTCAGAATAATAGTAGAGAGAATGATTAATTTCAGCTTTTATTTCTTTCATCACATTCCCAGCGGGTCAGAAGTTAACATACACTCAATTAGTATTTGGTAGCATTGCCTTTAAATTGTTTAACTTGGGTCAAACGTTTCAGGTAGCCTTCAACAAAGCTTCCCACAATAAGTTGGGTGAATTTTGGCCCATTCCTCCTGACCGAGCTGGTGTAACTGAGTCAGGTTTGTAGGCCTCCTTGCTCGCACACACTTTTTCAGTTCTGCCCACATATTTTCAATAGGATTGAGGTCAGGGCTTTGTGATAGCCACTCCAATACCTTGACTTTGATGTCCTTAAGCCATTTTGCCACAACTTTGGAAGTATGCTTGGGGTCATTGTCCATTTGGAAGACCCATTTGCGACCAAGCTTTAACTTCCTGACTGATGTCTTGATGTTGCTTCAATATATCCACACAATTTCCCTTCCTCATGATGCCATCTATTTTGTGAAGTGCACCAGTCCCTCCTGGAGCAAAGCACCCCCACAACATGATGCTGCCACCCCCATGCTTCACGGTTGGGATGGTGTTCTTCGGCTTGCAAGCATCCCCCTTTTTCCTCCAAACATAACGATGGTCATTATGGCCAAAAAGTTATATTTTTGTTTCATCAGACCAGAGGACATTTCTCCAAAAAGTACAATCTTTGTCCCCATGTGCAGTTGCAAACTGTAGTCTGGCTTTTTTTAATGGTGGTTTGGAGCAGTGGCTTCTTCCTTGCTGTGCGGCCTTTCAGGTTATGTCGATATAGGACCCGTTTTACAGTGGATATAGATACCTTTGTAGCTGTTTCCTCCAGCATCTTCACAAGGTCCTTTGCCTTTGTTCTGGGATTGATTTGCACTTTTCGCACCAAAGTACGTTAATCTCTAAGAGACAGAACGCGTCTCCTTCCTGAGTGGTATGATGGCTGCATGGTCCCATGGTGTTTATACTTGCGTACTATTGTTTGTACAGATGAACGTAATGGAATATCTACATAGGCGTACAGAGGCCCATTATCAGCAACCATCACTCCTGTGTTCCAATGGCACGTTGTATTAGCTAATCCAAGTTTATAATTTTAAAAAGGCTAATTGATCATTAGAAAACCTTTTTGCAATTATGTTAGCACAGCTGAAAACTGTTCTAATTAAAGAAGCAATAAAACTGGCCTTCTTTAGACTAGTTGAGTTTCTGAAGCATCAACATTTGTGGGTTCGATTACAGTCTCAAAATTGCCAGAAACAAAATAACTTTCTTCAGAAACTCGTAAGTCTATTCTTGTTCTGGGAAATTAAGACTATTCCATGCGAGAAATTGCCAAGAACCTGAAGATCTTGTATAACGCTGTGTACTACTCCCTTCACAGAACAGTGAAAACTGTCTCTAACCAGAACAGAAAGAGAACAACTGAGCAAGAAGAAAAGTACATTAGAGTGTCTAGTTTGAGAAACAGACGCCTCACACAGTCATCAACTGGCAGCTTCATTAAATGGTACCCGCAAAACACCAGTCTCAACATCAACAGTGAAGAGGCGACTCCGGGATCCTGGCCTTCTAGGTAGAGTTCCTCTGTCCAGTGTCAGTGTACTTTTTGCCCATCTTAATCTTTTCTATTTATTGGCCAGTCTGAGATATGTCTTTTTCTTTGCAACTGCCAAGAAGGCCAGCATCTCGAAGTCACCTCGTCACTGTTGAGACTGGTGTTTTGCGGGTACTACTTAATGAAGCTGCCAGTTACCTAGACTACATACATGCATACAACTAGCTCTAGACTACACCCATCTATACCACTAGGCCCTAGATATAACTAGACTACACCCATCTATACCGCTAGACCCTAGATATAACTAGACCCATCTATACCGCTAGGCCCTAGATATAACTAGACTATACCCATCTATACCGCTAGACTACACCCATCTATACCACTAGGCCCTAGATATAGCTAGACTACACCCATCTATACCACTAGGCCCTAGATATAGCTAAACTACACCCATCTATACCATTAGGCCCTAGATATAGCTAGACTACACACATCTATACCACTAGGCCCTAGATATAGCTAGACTACACCCATCTATAGCGCTAGACTACACCCATCTATACCACAAGGCCCTAGATATAGCTAGACTACACCCATCTATACCACTAGGCCCTAGATATAACTAGACTACACCCATCTATACCACTAGGCCCTAGATATAACTAGACTACACCCATCTATACCGCTAGGCCCTAGATATAACTAGACTACGCCCATCTATACCACTAGGCCCTAGATATAACTAGACTACACCCATCTATACCGCTAGACTACACCCATCTACACTACACCCATCTATACCACTAGGCTACACCCATCTATACTACACCCATCTATACCGCTAGGCCCTAGATATAACTAGACTACACCTATCTATACCACTAGGCCCTAGATATAACTAGACTACACCCATCTATACCACTAGGCCCTAGATATAACTAGACTACACCCATCTATACCACTAGGCCCTAGATATAACTAGACTACACCCATCTATACCACTAGGCCCTAGATATAACTAGACTACACCCATCTATACCACTAGGCCCTAGATATAACTAGACTACACCCATCTATACCGCTAGGCCCTAGATATAACTAGACTACACCCATCTATACCACTAGGCCCTAGATATAGCTAGACTACACCCATCTATCACTAGGTCCTAGATATAGACTACACCCATCTATACCACTATGCCCTAGATATAACTAGACTACACCCATCTATACCGCTAGGCCCTAGATATAGCTAGACTACACCCATCTATACCACTAGGCCCTAGATATAACTAGACTACACCCATCGATCACTAGGCCCTAGATATAACTAGACTATACCCATCTATACCACTAGGCCCTAGATATAACTAGACTACACCCATCTATACCGCTAGACTACACCCATCTATACCACTAGGCCCTAGATAACTAGACTACACCCATCTATACCGCTAGGCCCTAGATATAACTAGACTACACCCATCTATACCGCTAGGCCCTAGATATAACTAGACTACACCCATCTATACCACTAGGCCCTAGATATAACTAGACTACACCCATCTATACCACTAGGCCCTAGATATAACTAGACTACACCCATCTATACCGCTAGACTACACCCATCTATACCACTAGGCCCTAGATATAGCTAGACTACACCCATCTATACCACTAGGCCCTAGATATAACTAGACTACACCCATCTATACCACTATGCCCTAGATATAACTAGACTACACCCATCGATCACTAGGCCCTAGATATAACTAGACTACACCCATCTATACCACCAGGCCCTAGATATAACTAGACTACACCCATCTATACCGCTAGACTACACCCATCTATACCACTAGGCCCTAGATATAACTAGACTACCCCCATCTATACCGCTAGACTACACCCATCTATACCACTAGGCCCTAGATATAGCTAGACTACACCCATCTATCACTAGGTCCTAGATATAGACTACACCCATCTATACCACAAGGCCCTAGCTATAACTAGACTACACCCATTTATACCGCTAGGCCCTAGATATAGCTAGACTACACCCATCTATACCACTAGGCCCTAGATATAGCTAGACTACACCCATCTATACCGCTAGGCTACACCCATCTATACCGCTAGGCCCTAGATATAACTAGACTACACCCATTTATACCGCTAGGCCCTAGATATAGCTAGACTACACCCATCTATACCACTAGGCCCTAGATATAGCTAGACTACACCCATCTATACCACTAGGCCCTAGATATAACTAGACCCATCTATACCACTAGGCCCTAGATATAGCTAGACTACACCCATCTATACCGCTAGGCCCTAGATATATCTATACCACTAGGCCCTAGATATAGCTAGACTACACCCATCTATACCACTAGGCCCTAGATATATCTATACCACTAGGCCCTAGATATAGCTAGACTACACCCATCTATACCGCTAGGCCCTAGATATAGCTAGACTACACCCATCTATACCGCTAGGCCCTAGATATAGCTAGACTACACCCATCTATACCACTAGGCCCTAGATATAGCTAGACTACACCCATCTATACCGCTAGGCCCTAGATATATCTATACCACTAGGCCCTAGATATAGCTAGACTACACCCATCTATACCACTAGGCCCTAGATATATCTAGACTACACCCATCTATACCGCTAGGCCCAAGATATAACTAGACTACACCCATCTATACCGCTAGACTACACCCATCTATACCACTAGGCCCTAGATATAACTAGACTACACCCATCTATACCGCTAGGCCCTAGATATAACTAGACTACACCCATCTATACCGCTAGGCCCTAGATATAACTAGACTACATCGATCACTAGGCCCTAGATATAGCTAGACTACACCCATCTATACCACTAGGCCCTAGATATAACTAGACTACACCCATCTATCACTAGGTCCTAGATATAGACTACACCCATCTATACCGCAAGGCCCTAGATATAGCTAGACTACACCCATCTATACCACTAGGCCCTAGATATAACTAGACTACACCCATCGATCACTAGGCCCTAGATATAACTAGACTACACCCATCTATACCACTAGGCCCTAGATATAACTAGACTACACCCATCTATACCGCTAGGCTACACCCATCTATACCGCTAGGCCCTAGATATAACTAAACTACACCCATCTATACCGCTAGACCCTAGATATAGCTAGACTACACCCATCTATACCGCTAGGCCCTAGATATATCTATACCACTAGGCCCTAGATATAGCTAGACTACACCCATCTATACCACTAGGTCCTAGATATAGCTAGACTACACCCATCTATACCACTAGGCCCTAGATATATCTATACCACTAGGCCCTAGATATAGCTAGACTACACCCATCTATACCGCTAGGCCCTAGATATATCTATACCACTAGGCCCTAGATATAGCTAGACTACACCCATCTATACCACTAGGCCCTAGATATAGCTAGACTACACCCATCTATACCACTAGGCCCTAGATATAACTAGACTACACCCATCTATACCACTAGGCCCTAGATATAGCTAGACTACACCCATCTATACCACTAGGCCCTAGATATAGCTAGACTACACCCATCTATACCACTAGGCCCAAGATATAGCTAGACTACACCCATCTATACCACTAGGCCCTAGATAACTAGACTACACCCATCTATACCGCTAGGCCCTAGATATAGCTAGACTACACCCATCTATACCACTAGGCCCTAGATATAGCTAGACTACACCCATCTATACCGCTAGGCCCTAGATATAACTACACCCATCTATACCGCTAGGCCCTAGATATAGCTAGACTACACCCTTAGGACCAAATGTTGGCTGGCCATATTAATTATGGTTAACACTGATACTGCTTGACTGCCCACACAGAACTCAATGTTTCTTGTAGTGACACGTGATGTGAGAGATACTCAAGTTCCCAAATCCACTCTACAATCATGACAACCAGTCGGCCCGGCAACCTAGAGGTAATACTAGGTCCGTCCATCTCACACCAGGTCTCATACCTACAGAGAACAGGATGTCAGTCTAAGAAGGATGTCTTAGCTGTTCCATCCATTGTCTACAAAACAAACATTCCGGCTATGCTGTAGAATTCCAGAATAGAGCACTGCTGGGAATGTCTTCTGAAATCAAATACACTGCACTCCATTCTACAATACAGGTTTCCAAAACATAACCACTACAGATGTATTAAAACATAACTAATCCTCTGCTAGATTACACAACAGCTGCCTCAGATACACAGACATGGTGTGCCATCGCCTAGCTCTGGCTAACAGGCAGGCTTGAACAGGCCTGTTACTAACTGGGAGGGAACCAAAATATGTTCTGATTACTCAACCGTTACATAGCCCTCTATAAAAAGGACCAGAGCCAACAGGAGGCTGGGTATCAACCCAGTAACACAGCTAGCAGGTCTCTACTGGAGCACGGTGAGGGACGGGCCCAGTAACACAGCTAGCAGGTCTCTACTGGAGCACGGTGAGGGACGGGCCCAGTAACACAGCTGGCAGGTCTCTACTGGAGCACGGTGAGGGACGGGCCCAGTAACACAGCTGGCAGGTCTCTACTGGAGCACGGTGAGGGACGGGCCCAGTAACGCAGCTAGCAGGTCTCTACTGGAGCACGGTGAGGGACGGGCCCAGTAACGCAGCTAGCAGGTCTCTACTGGAGCACGGTGAGGGACGGGCCCAGTAACACAGCTAGCAGGTCTCTACTGGAGCACGGTGAGGGACGGGCCCAGTAACACAGCTAGCAGGGCTCTACTGGAGCACGGTGAGGGACGGGCCCAGTAACGCAGCTAGCAGGTCTCTACTGGAGCACGGTGAGGGACGGGCCCAGTAACACAGCTAGCAGGTCTCCAAAACCTTTAATTGTAACCTCTGGTCTAGTTGTTCTACAAAAGGGCCAGATCAGCCCCCTACAGCGTTTCCACTGGGTGATCTAGACATCTGCCAGATCAGCCCCCTACAGCGTTTCCACTGGGTGATCTAGACATCTGCCAGATCAGCGTTTCCACTGGGTGATCTAGACATCTGCCAGATCAGCCCCCTACAGCGTTTCCACTGGGTGATCTAGACATCTGCCAGATCAGCCCCCTACAGCGTTTCCACTGGGTGATCTAGACATCTGCCAGATCAGCGTTTCCACTGGGTGATCTAGACATCTGCCAGATCAGCCTCCTACAGCGTTTCCACTGGGTGATCTAGACATCTGCCAGATCAGCCTCCTACAGCGTTTCCACTGGGTGATCTAGACATCTGCCAGATCAGCCGCCTACAGCGTTTCCACTGGGTGATCTAGACATCTGCCAGATCAGCCTCCTACAGCGTTTCCACTGGGTGATCTAGACATCTGCCAGATCAGCCTCCTACAGCGTTTCCACTGGGTGATCTAGACATCTGCCAGATCAGCCTCCTACAGCGTTTCCACTGGGTGATCTAGACATCTGCCAGATCAGCCTCCTACAGCGTTTCCACTGGGTGATCTAGACATCTGCCAGATCAGCCTCCTACAGCGTTTCCACTGGGTGATCTAGACATCTGCCAGATCAGCCTCCTACAGCGTTTCCACTGGGTGATCTAGACATCTGCCAGATCAGCCTCCTACAGCGTTTCCACTGGGTGATCTAGACATCTGCCAGATTAGCCTCCTACAGCGTTTCCACTGGGTGATCTAGACATCTGCCAGATCAGCCTCCTACAGCGTTTCCACTGGGTGATCTAGACATCTGCCAGATCAGCCTCCTACAGCGTTTCCACTGGGTGATCTAGACATCTGCCAGATCAGCCTCCTACAGCGTTTCCACTGGGTGATCTAGACATCTGCCAGATCAGCCTCCTACAGCGTTTCCACTGGGTGATCTAGACATCTGCCAGATCAGCCTCCTACAGCGTTTCCACTGGGTGATCTAGACATCTGCCAGATCAGCCTCCTACAGCGTTTCCACTGGGTGATCTAGACATCTGCCAGATCAGCCTCCTACAGCGTTTCCACTGGGTGATCTAGACATCTGCCAGATCAGCCTCCTACAGCGTTTCCACTGGGTGATCTAGACATCTGCCAGATCAGCCTCCTACAGCGTTTCCACTGGGTGATCTAGACATCTGCCAGATCAGCCTCCTACAGCGTTTCCACTGGGTGATCTAGACATCTGCCAGATCAGCCTCCTACAGCGTTTCCACTGGGTGATCTAGACATCTGCCAGATCAGCCCCCTACAGCGTTTCCACTGGGTGATCTAGACATCTGCCAGATCAGCCTCCTACAGCGTTTCCACTGGGTGATCTAGACATCTGCCAGATCAGCCTCCTACAGCGTTTCCACTGGGTGATCTAGACATCTGCCAGATCAGCCTCCTACAGCGTTTCCACTGGGTGATCTAGACATCTGCCAGATCAGCCTCCTACAGCGTTTCCACTGGGTGATCTAGACATCTGCCAGATCAGCCTCCTACAGCGTTTCCACTGGGTGATCTAGACATCTGCCAGATCAGCCTCCTACAGCGTTTCCACTGGGTGATCTAGACATCTGCCAGATCAGCATCCTACAGCGTTTCCACTGGGTGATCTAGACATCTGCCAGATCAGCCCCTACAGCGTTTCCACTGGGTGATCTAGACATCTGCCAGATCAGCCCCCTACAGCGTTTCCACTGGGTGATCTAGACATCTGCCAGATCAGCCCCCTACAGCGTTTCCACTGGGTGATCTAGACATCTGCCAGATCAGCCTCCTACAGCGTTTCCACTGGGTGATCTAGACATCTGCCAGATCAGCCTCCTACAGCGTTTCCACTGGGTGATCTAGACATCTGCCAGATCAGCATCCTACAGCGTTTCCACTGGGTGATCTAGACATCTGCCAGATCAGCCTCCTACAGCGTTTCCACTGGGTGATCTAGACATCTGCCAGATCAGTCCCCTACAGCGTTTCCACTGGGTGATCTAGACATCTGCCAGATCAGCCTCCTACAGCGTTTCCACTGGGTGATCTAGACATCTGCCAGATCAGCATCCTACAGCGTTTCCACTGGGTGATCTAGACATCTGCCAGATCAGCCTCCTACAGCGTTTCCACTGGGTGATCTAGACATCTGCCAGATCAGCCCCCTACAGCGTTTCCACTGGGTGATCTAGACATCTGCCAGATCAGCCTCCTACAGCGTTTCCACTGGGTGATCTAGACATCTGCCAGATCAGCCTCCTACAGCGTTTCCACTGGGTGATCTAGACATCTGCCAGATCAGCATCCTACAGCGTTTCCACTGGGTGATCTAGACATCTGCCAGATCAGCCTCCTACAGCGTTTCCACTGGGTGATCTAGACATCTGCCAGATCAGCCGCCTACAGCGTTTCCACTGGGTGATCTAGATATCTACTAGATCATGGAAGGGATTTGCTCGTGGCTAAAATGATTAAGTAAGGTAGTTAGGTCGGCCACACTATAAAGGGCAGAGCCTACAACAGTGTTGCCACTAATGGGTTCTATCTGTCTCTAGAAAACTAAATTAAAAAAATGGGCCGTTTCCCGGACACTAACAAAGCCTAGTCCCGGACTAAAAAACACTTTCAATTGAGATTCTCTAATGAGCTTGCTTTTAAATCCAAGGCCTAAACACTATCCAGGAACCCACCCCCAAGACTGTTGTCAGAGTTCTGCCATGAACAACACAGGTCTGAAAGAGTCTGGCACCAACATGCAGGCCTACACTTCTTAGGAAAGTGTAGGGCAACAAGTTTGTTGAAGGCCCAGTGCAGTCAAAAACCTGATTTTCCTGGGTTTTATATACATTTCCACAATATGAGGTTGGAATAATACTGTGAATATGATAATGCCCTTTTGGTGATAGAGCTGTTTGAAAAGACCGGTGACATTTCAGCCTGTTTAGGTGGGATTGAGTTTTAGCCTGCATGGTGACTAGAGGTCGACCGATTATGATTTTTCAACGCCGATGCCGATTATTGGAGGACCCAAAAAGCCGATACCGATTAATCGGGCGATTTTTTTTAAATTTATTTATTTGTAATAATGACAATTACAACAATACTGAATGAACACTTATTTTAACTTATTATGATACATCAATACAATCAATTTAGCCTCAAATAAATAATTTAGCCTCAAATAAATAATGAAACATGTTCAATTTGGTTTAAATAATGCAAAAACAAAGTGTTGGAGAAGAAAGTAAAAGTGCAATATGTGCCATGTAAAAAAGCTAACGTTTAAGTTCCTTGCTCAGAACATGAGAACATATGAAAGCTGGTGGTTCCTTTTAACATGAGTCTTTAATATTCCCAGGTAAAATGTTTTAGGTTGTAGTTATTATAGGAATTATAGGACTATTTCTCTCTATACGATTTGTATTTCATATACCTTTGACTATTGGATGTTCTTATAGGCACTTTAGTATTGCCAGTGTAATAGTATAGCTTCCGTCCCTCTCCTCGCTCCTACCTGGGCTCGAACCAGGAACACATCGACAACAGCCACCCTCGAAGCAGCGTTACCCATGTAGAGCAAGGGGAACAACTACTCCAAGTCTCAGAGCGAGTGACGTTTGAAACGCTATTAGCGCGCACCCGGCTAACTAGCCATTTCACATCGGTTACACCAGCCTAATCTTGGGAGTTGACAGGCTTGAAGTCAAAAACGGCACAATGCATTGCGAAGGGCTGCTGGCAAAACGCACGAAAGTGCTATTTTGAATGAATGCTTACGAGCCTGCTGCTGCCTACCATCGCTCAGTCAGACTGCTCTATCAAATCATAGACTTAATTATAACATAATAACACATAGAAATACGAGCCTTAGGTCATTAATATGGTCGAATCCGGAAACTATCATCTCGAAAACAAAACGTTATTCCTGTTACATTGCACAACCTTCAATGTTATGTCATAATTACGTAAAATTCTGGCAAATTAGTTTGCAACGAGCCAGGCGGCCCAAACTGTTGCATATACCCTGACTGAGTGCAATGAACGCAAAATGACAATTTCACCTGGTTAATATTGCCTGCTAACCTGGATTTCTTTTAGCTAAATATGCAGGTTTAAAAATATATACTTCTGTGTATTGATTTTAAGAAAGGCATAGATGTTTATGGTTAGGTACAGTCGTGCAACGATTGTGCTTTTTTCGCAAATGCGCTTTTGTTAAATCATCCCCCGTTTTGCGAAGTCGGCTGTCTTTGTTAGGAAGAAAGTCTTCACAGTTCGCAACGAGCCAGGCGGCCCAAAATGCTGCATATACCCTGACTCTGTTTGCAAGAGAAGTGACACATTTTCCCTAGTTAAAAGAAATTCATGTTAGAAGGCAATATTAACTAAATATGCAGGTTTAAAAATATATACTTGTGTATTGATTTTAAGAAAGGCATTGATGTTTATGGTTAGGTACACATTGGTGCAACGACAGTGCTTTTTTCACGAATGCGCTTGTTAAATCATCACCCGTTTGTCGAAGTAGGCTGTGATTCAATGATAAATTAACAGGCACCACATCGATTATATGCAACGCAGGACAAGTTAGATAAACTAGTAATATCATCAACCATGTGTAGTTAATTAGTGATTATGTTAAGATTGATAGTTTTTTCTAAGTTTAATGCTAGCTAGCAACTTACCTTGGCTCCTTGCGTAACAGGAAGTCAGCCAGCCACGCAGTCTCCTCGTGCAGTGCAATGTAATCGGCCATAATCGGTGTCCAAAAATGCCGACTATGAAAACTTGAAATCGGCCCTAATTAAATCGGCCATTCCAATTAATCAGTTGCTCAAGTTCATTTTTTTTGTCTTATTTCTTGTTTGCTTCAAAAAAAATATTGTGCATCTTCAAAGTGGTAGGCATGTTGTGTAAATTAAAATGATAAAACCCCCCCAAACAAATCTATTTTAATTTCAGGTTATAAGGCAACAAAATAGGAAAAATGCCAAGGGGGTAAATACTTTGACAAGCCAATGTACATCCAACATTACATAATCTTACCCACAATCCCCAGAGAGAGAGCAAGAATAAAACAGTTTGCTTGAGAGTAGGGTATTATTATATAACTATTCCAGAGCGCATGAAAAAAGATAGAGATAATGAAAGAGTTGAGCAACGGACCAACAGTAGAAGAGGTTAAACTTCAAAAACATGGTTAGAATCCTGGTAGCCAGGCTACTGTTGAAACGTTCTTTAAAACATGGTTAGAATCCTGGTAGCCAGGCTACTGTTGAAACGTTCTTTAAAACATGGTTAGAATCCTGGTAGCCAGGCTACTGTTGAAACGTTCTTTAAAACATGGTTAGAATCCTGGTGGACAGGCTACTGTTGAAACGTTCTTTAAAACATGGTTAGAATCCTGGTAGCCAGGCTACTGTTGAAACGTTCTTTAAAACATGGTTAGAATCCTGGTAGCCAGGCTACTGTTGAAACGTTTTTTAAAACATGGTTAGAATCCTGGTAGCCAGGCTACTGTTGAAACGTTCTTTAAAACATGGTTAGAATCCTGGTAGCCAGGCTACTGTTGAAACGTTCTTTAAAACATGGTTAGAATCCTGGTAGCCAGGCTACTGTTGAAACGTTATCTTACCAGACTGGAGCTATCGTTGCAGCTGTATCCTCAGCAGATTCACTGTGTGTGCGCGTTTCTTACTCCTGCCGTGCTGTGTGTGTCCAGTATGTGTGTGTGGAGAAGCGTGGTAGCGCTGTGCTTTTCAACAGCTGCACTACAAGGTCATTGGAATGAGTCAGTGTGAAAACATGGGTTCTACTGCCACCTACTGGTGAACTGGAGAAACAGCAGCTATGTAAATGACGTTCAGGCATGTTGGCGCAGGGCCAGAGCAAAAGCCTCCACACGCAAAGGCGAGGTAGACAACCAGGGGTAGCCTTTTCTAATCGGAGGCTGTGCTGGATGGATGTCTGCTTTTTCTCCAGCCCTTCTCGAACATACCCGACTCAAATCTATGAATCAAGCTCCTGGTGTTAGAGTAGGGCTGGAGCAAAAGCCTGCAATGCCTGCAGTTGCTGTCTCAAAGGAGGAGGAGAGCCTTTGAAGTAATGCCAGCGCTTTGGTGGTTAAATAATTGGAATGACTTTTGGAATTTGTGGAACAAACATGCACATTCCCAACTTGCATAAATGGAGGCATATATATATATATATACTGCTCAAAAAAATAAAGGGAACACTTAAACAACACAATGTAACTCCAAGTCAATCACACTTCTGTGAAATCAAACTGTCCACTTAGGAAGCAACACTGATTGACAATAAATTTCACATGCTGTTGTGCAAATGGAATAGACAACAGGTGGAAATTATAGGCAATTAGCAAGACACCCCCAATAAAGGAGTGGTTCTGCAGGTGGGGACCACAGACCACTTCTCAGTTCCTATGCTTCCTGGCTGATGTTTTGGTCACTTTTGAATGCTGGCGGTGCTTTCACTCTAGTGGTAGCATGAGACGGAGTCTACAACCCACACAAGTGGCTCAGGTAGTGCAGCTCATCCAGGATGGCACATCAATGCGAGCTGTGGCAAGAAAGTTTGCTGTGTCTGTCAGCGTAGTGTCCAGAGCATGGAGGCGCTACCAGGAGACAGGCCAGTACATCAGGAGACGTGGAGGAGGCCGTAGGAGGGCAACAACCCAGCAGCAGGACCGCTACCTCAGCCTTTGTGCAAGGAGGAGCAGGAGAAGCACTGCCAGAGCCCTGCAAAATGACCTCCAGCAGGCCACAAATGTGCATGTGTCTGCTCAAACGGTCAGAAACAGACTCCATGAGGGTGGTAATGAGGGCCCGACGTCCACAGGTGGGGGTTGTGCTTACAGCCCAACACCGTGCAGGACGTTTGGCATTTGCCAGAGAACACCAAGATTGGCAAATTCGCCACTGGCGCCCTGTGCTCTTCACAGATGAAAGCAGGTTCACACTGAGCACGTGACAGATGTGACAGTCTGGAGACGCCGTGGAGAACATTCTGCTGCCTGCAACATCCTCCAGCATGACCGGTTTGGCGGTGGGTCAGTCATGGTGTGGGGTGGCATTTCTTTGGGGGTCCGCACAGCCCTCCATGTGCTCGCCAGAGGTAGCCTGACTGCCATTAGGTACCGAGATGAGATCCTCAGACCCCTTGTGAGACCATATGCTGGTGCGGTTGGCCCTGGGTTCCTCCTAATGCAAGACAATGCTAGACCTCATGTGGCTGGAGTGTGTCAGCAGTTCCTGCAAGAGGAAGGCATTAATGCTATGGACTGGCCCACCAGTTCCCCAGACCTGAATCCAATTGAGCACATCTGGGACATCATGTCTCGCTCCATCCACCAACGCCACGTTGCACCACAGACTGTCCAGGAGTTGGCGGATGCTTTCGTCCAGGTCTGGGAGGAGATCCCTCAGGAGACCATCCGCCACCTCATCAGGAGCATGCCCAGGCGTTGTAGGGAGGTCATACAGGCACGTAGAGGCCACACACACTACTGGGCCTCATTTTGACTTGTTTTAAGGACATTACATCAAAGTTGGATCAGCCTGTAGTGTGGTTTTCCACTTTAATTTTGAGTGCGACTCCAAATCCAGACCTCCATGGGTTGATAAATTGGATTTCCATTGATTATTTTTGTGTGATTTTGTTGTCAGCACATTCAACTACGTAAAGAAAAAAGTATTTAATAAGATTATTTCTTTCATTCAGATCTAGGATGTGTTGTTTAAGTGTTCCCTTTATTTTTTTGAGCAGTATATATATATATATATATATATATATATATATATATATATATATATATATATATATATATATATATATTAAGCGAGATTACCCCTGATACAATACCCCTGACATGAATCATAACATTGTTGCATTTTCTAATGATGCTTTTAGAGTAGTGTCAGCCCAAAGAAATGTTACCAGTTTGGCTTATCTCAACAACAGCGCAATTAACTATATTGTAGTGACTTGAACCCAACACTTAGCGACCTCGTCAAAAGGTTTGGACCTCTTTGCGTAACGGTTTTGATTTGACCTGGTTTCGAGTCCCAGTCGGGGACACCCCCCGAATTTGCTACAATATCTAAGTTACACCTTTACAAGATGTCCATCTTGAAATCAGTAAGAGAACATTTCAAACTTTAGCATTAATCTTGGATAGTTAAGAGTAGATACACATTTTATCTGACTCGTTGAGTGATTGTACTGTAAAATTGTTACAAAACCAACTCACCGGTTATGGAACCTGCGGAGCATTTCTGCCATGTTTGGATCGCATGTTTCTTCCGTTTATTGTTATTAAGATTGCCGATGTGTGTCACCGAATAATAAGGAGAACCGGCCCGTGAATTCAGCAACCCCGGGTTCATCACCAGCATGCGGTGGGTGGACGCACAGAAAGTCGGTAACTCTTTAGGCAGCGTCAGTAGACTACTTCACAGCCGTGACGCCGCAGGACTTTGATGATACATGGCGATTGCTGCGTTTGCCGGTGGTGGTTCCATCTCTTTTTCACCGGGGCTCTGCCCACCTGTGGGGTAATTACCGTTTATCTCCCTGTGTGCGTGCATGTCGCGGATCGGATTACCGGTTAAAAGGTATTCAAAAACGATGTTAACGTCTCTTTAGTCGTCTTGAGCCTTGTGAGATTGGGCAAAAAACGAAACCTAAATTCTCCAGCTTCAGAAATGACACTTCCCGTCACTCTTTCGTAACTAGGGACTCCGCTTCTCCTTTCGTAATAACAAGGCCTGCCAAGCGGGTTGGCAGCGTGCCACTTAGTACAGAGGTTTTGGAACCACTTCAGATTCTGAAAGAAAAACTATTCTGAAAGCAACGTTACTCTCTTTACACTGGCAACCATATAAAACGCATATCGTGATACTTGGGCAAATTCAAGGCATACAATTACATTTGAAATCCCTAAAAATAAATACTGCATGGGGTCTTAGTTTAATTTCCTTCCTCGATCACACCGACAGTGTAATGCATTTTGGTACAACATAAGTACCTTCATGTCCAATGGAACGTTGCGTTTGCCTTGCAGTGCGTTCTTTGTGGCGTTACGGTGACGTATGCGTCAAACTGTACGCGTCAAACTGTATGCGTGGACGGCTTGACAGAAATGGTAGCAGAAGGTGAATGTTGAACACATATCCAGATGATGCTTCGTTCTATTTTGCGCTAAAACACTCTGTGTGATCAAGGCGTTAGTCCTATATTGCGGGGTTTCTGAACTCGGTCCTAGGGCCCCCTCCTGGGTGCACGTTTTGGGGGTTTTCCTAGCACTACACAGCTGATTCAAATAACCAACTCATCATCAAGCTTTGATCATTTGAATCAGCTGTGTAGTGCTAGGAAAACTAAATGTTCACCCAGGGGGGAAACCCTGCTCAATTAGATACACAGCTTCCTCTCCCTCTGGTTTACTACCTCTAGCTGTATGTCCCACCACCCCTGTACTCCAACACAGCCTTCTCTACCTCTGGTTTACTACCTCTAGCTGTATGTCCCACCACCCCTGTACTCCAACACAGCCTCCTCTCCCTCTGGTTTACTACCTCTAGCTGTATGTCCCACCACATCTGTACTCCAACACAGCCTCATCTCCTCAGGTTTACTACCTCTAGCTGTATGTCTCACCACCCCTGTACTCCGAAACACAGCCTCCTCTCCCTCTGGTTTACTACCTCTAGCTGTATGACTCACCACCCTTGTACTCCAACACAGCTTCCTCTCCCTCTGGTTTACTACCTCTAGCTTTATGTCCCACCACCCCTGTACTCCAACACAGCCTCCTCTACCTCTGGTTTACTACCTCTAGCTGTATGTCTCACCACCCCTGTACTCCAACACAGCCTCCTCTACCTCTGGTTTACTACCTCTAGCTGTATGTCCCACCACCCTTGTGTTTCATAAAGCACCTAGCATCCCAAATGGCACCATGTTGCCTTTATAGTACAGGAGGTTGGTGGCATCTTAGTTGGGGAGGACGGGCTCGTGGTGATGGTATAAAACACATGGTTTCTATGTGTTTGATTCCATTCCATTCTCTCTCAGACACTATTATGAACCGTCCTCCCCTCAGCAGCCTCCACTGACGTAGTACTTTACTTCTGACCAGAGTATTAGGCAATAGGGTGCCATTTGGGACATCCTATGATCCACAAGTAAACACACAGATCAATTTTCTGGGCCAGGGTCCAGTATTAAGCCATAAGCCAAGGGAAATCAGCCAGGACCGACGGGCCAGGGTTCAGTATTGAGCCATAAGCCAAGTGAAATCAGCCAGGACTGATGGGTCAGGATCCAGTATTAAACCATGACCTGAGGGAAATCAGCCAGGACTGATGGGCCAGGATCCAGTATTAAACCATGACCTGAGGGAAATCAGCTAGGACTGATGGGTCAGGATCCAGTATTAAGCCATAAGCCAAGGGAAATCAGCCAGGACCGACGGGCCAGGGTTCAGTATTGAGCCATAAGCCAAGTGAAATCAGTCAGGATGGATGGGCCAGGATCCAGTATTAAGCTATGACCCAAGGGTGACCTGTGTATCCTCTACAGACTACTGCATGTTGACCTAAGTATCCTCTACAGACTACTGCATGTTGACCTGTGTATCCTCTACAGACTACTGCATGTTGACCTGTGTATCCTCTAGACAGACTAATGCATGTTGACCTGTGTATCCTCTACAGACTACTGCATGTTGACCTGTGTATCCTCTACAGACTACTGCATGTTTACATTTACATTTACGTCATTTAGCAGACGCTCTTATCCAGAGCGACTTACAGTTGTGAATGCATACATTTCATACATTTTTTTTTTTTTTTTTCTGTGCTGGCCCCCCGTGGGAATCGAACCCACAACCCTGGTGTTGCAAACACCATGCTCTACCAACTGAACTACAGGGAGCTATGTTGACCTGTGTATCCTCTACAGACTACTGCATGTTGACCTGTGTATCCTCCAGACAGACTACTGCATGTTGACCTGTGTATCCTCTACAGACTACTGCATGTTGACCTGTGTATCCTCTACAGACTACTGCATGTTGACCTGTGTATCCTCCAGACAGACTACTGCATGTTGACCTGTGTATCCTCTAGACAGACTACTGCATGTTGACCTGTGTATCCTCTACAGACTACTGCATGTTGACCTGTGTATCCTCTAGACAGACTACTGCATGTTGACCTAAGTATCCTCTACAGACTACTGCATGTTGACCTGTGTATCCTCTACAGACTACTGCATGTTGACCTGTGTATCCTCTAGACAGACTACTGCATGTTTACCTGTGTATCCTCTACAGACTACTGCATGTTGACCTGTGTATCCTCTACAGACTACTGCATGTTGATCTGTGTATCCTCTACAGACTACTGCATGTTGACCTGTGTATCCTCTATAGACTACTGCATGTTGACCTGTGTATCCCCTACAGACTACTGCATGTTGACCTGTGTATCCTCTACAGACTACTGCATGTTGACCTGTGTATCCTCTACAGACTACTGCATGTTGACCTGTGTATCCTCCAGACAGACTACTGCATGTTGACCTGTGTATCCTCTACAGACTACTGCATGTTGACCTGTGTATCCTCTAGACAGACTACTGCATGTTGACCTGTGTATCCTCTACAGACTACTGCATGTTGACCTGTGTATCCTCCAGACAGACTACTGCATGTTGACCTGTGTATCCTCTACAGACTACTGCATGTTAACCTGTGTATCCTCTACAGACTACTGCATGTTTACCTGTGTATCCTCTACAGACTACTGCATGTTGACCTGTATATCCTCTACAGACTACTGCATGTTGACCTGTATATCCTCTACAGACTACTGCATGTTGATCTGTGTATCCTCTACAGACTACTGCATGTTGACCTGTGTATCCTCTACAGACTACTGCATGTTGACCTGTATATCCTCTACAGACTACTGCATGTTGATCTGTGTATCCTCTACAGACTACTGCATGTTGACCTGTGTATCCTCTATAGACTACTGCATGTTGACCTGTGTATCCCCTACAGACTACTGCATGTTGACCTGTGTATCCCCTACAGACTACTGCATGTTGACCTGTGTATCCTCTACAGACTACTGCATGTTGACCTGTGTATCCTCCAGACAGACTACTGCATGTTGACCTGTGTATCCTCCAGACAGACTACTGCATGTTGACCTGTGTATCCTCCAGACAGACTACTGCATGTTGACCTGTGTATCCTCTACAGACTACTGCATGTTGATCTGTGTATCCTCTACAGACTACTGCATGTTGACCTGTATATCCTCTACAGACTACTGCATGTTGATCTGTGTATCCTCTACAGACTACTGCATGTTGACCTGTGTATCCTCTATAGACTACTGCATGTTGACCTGTGTATCCCCTACAGACTACTGCATGTTGACCTGTGTATCCTCTACAGACTACTGCATGTTGACCTGTGTATCCTCCAGACAGACTACTGCATGTTGACCTGTGCATCCTCTACAGACTACTGCATGTTGACCTGTGTATCCTCTAGACAGACTACTGCATGTTGACCTGTGTATCCTCTACAGACTACTGCATGTTGACCTGTGTATCCTCCAGACAGACTACTGCATGTTGACCTGTGTATCCTCTACAGACTACTGCATGTTGACCTGTGTATCCTCTACAGACTACTGCATGTTGACCTGTGTATCCTCCAGACAGACTACTGCATGTTGACCTGTGTATCCTCTACAGACTACTGCATGTTAACCTGTGTATCCTCTACAGACTACTGCATGTTTACCTGTGTATCCTCTACAGACTACTGCATGTTGACCTGTATATCCTCTACAGACTACTGCACGTTGACCTGTGTATCCTATAGCCTACATGCACATATAACTGCAGTCAGTGTTCCAACTTAGCATATAGTGCTACCTCCCTGACCCAGCCTCTGACTAGGCTTGCCCCAGGGTCCTCCATCTCCCTGACCCAGCCTCTGACTGGGCTTGACCCAGGGTCCTCCATCTCCCTGAACCAGCCTCTGACTGGGCTTGACCCAGGGTCCTCCATCTCCCTGAACCAGCCTCTGACTGGGCTTGACCCAGGGTCCTCCATCTCCCTGAACAAGCCTCTGACTGGGCTTGACCCAGGGTCCTCCATCTTCCTGAACCAGCCTATGACTGGGCTTGACCCAGGGTCCTCCATCTCCCTGAACCAGCCTCTGACTGGGCTTGACCCAGGGTCCTCCATCTCCCTGAACAAGCCTCTGACTTGGTTTGACCCAGGGTCCTCCATCTTCCTGAACCAGCCTCTGACTGGGCTTGACCCATGGTCCTCTATCAAGCTACTGTGTATCTGTGTATCAAATTCTATTCTTTGTGTGAAATATAAAATAAATTCTATAAAATAAGAGCAAAGTTATGGTGGGCAGAATATTTGGTATTTTAGACAAATCCCCAAAATACACACATTCAAGTTAGCAATTAAATAGTTTTACTGTGAATAGGAGAGGAGAGGCGGCAGAGGAGAGGAGGCAGAGGAGAGGAGGAGGAGGCGGAGGAGAGGAGGCGGAGGAGAGAAGAGGAGGTGGAGGAGAGGAGACGAGGAGGCAGAGGACAAGAGGAGGCAGAGGACGAGAGGAGGAAGCGGAGGAGGAAGAGAGGAGGCGGAGGAGGAAGAAAGGAGGCGGAAGAGTGGAGGCAGAGGTGGTGGAGAGGAGGCGGAGAGGAGAGGAAGGGGAGGAGGAAGAGAGGAGGTGGAGGAGGAAGAGCGGAGGTGGAAGAGAGGATGCCCAAGAAACCACTACTAAAAGACACCAATAAGAAGAGATTTGCTTGGGCCAAGAAATACGAGCAATGGACATTAGACTGGTGGAAATCTGTCCTTTGGTCTGATGAGTTCAAATTTGAGATTTTGGGTTCCAACCACCGTGTCTTTGTGAGATGCAGAGTAGGTGAACGGATCTCCGCACTTGTGGTTCCCACCGTGAAGCATGGAGGAGGAGGTGTGATTGTGTGGGGGTGATTTATTTAGAATTCAAGGCACCAGCATGGCCATCACAGCATTCTGCAGCGATACGCCATCCCATCTGGTTTGCGCTTAGTGGGACTATCATTTGTTTTTCAACAGGACAATGACCCAACACACCTCCAGGCTGTGTAAGGGCTATTTGACCAAGAAGGAGAGTGATGGAGTGCTGCATCAGATGACCTGATCTCCAAAATCACCTGACCTCAACCCAATTGAGATGGTTTGGGGTGACTTGGACTGCAGAGTGAAGGAAAAGCAGTCAACAAGTGCTCAGCATATGTGGGAACTCCTTCAAAACTGTTGAAAAAGCATTCCTCATGAATCTAGTTGAGAGAATTCCAAGAGTGTGCAAAGCTGTCATCAAGGCAAAGGGTGGCTACTTTGAAATATATAAAATATATACTGTTCAAAAAAATAAAGGGAACACTTAAACAACACAATGTAACTCCAAGTCAATCACACTTCTGTGAAATCAAACTGTCCACTTAGGAAGCAACACTGATTGACAATACATTTCACATGCTGTTGTGCAAATGGAATAGACAACAGGTGGAAATTATAGGCAATAAGCAAGACACCCCCAATAAAGGAGTGGTTCTGCAGGTGGAGACCACAGACCACTTCTCAGTTCCTATGCTTCCTGGCTGATGTTTTAGTCACTTTTGGATGCTGGCGGTGCTTTCACTCTAGTGGTAGCATGAGACGGAGTCTACAACCCACACAAGTGGCTCAGGTAGTGCAGCTCATCCAGGATGGCACATCAATGCGAGCTGTGGCAAGAAGGTTTGCTGTGTCTGTCAGCGTAGTGTCCAGAGCATGGAGGTGCTACCAGGAGACAGGCCAGTACATCAGGAGGCCGTAGGAGGGCAACAACCCAGCAGCAGGACCGCTACCTCCATCTTTGTGCAAGGAGGAGCACTGCCAGAGCCCTGCAAAATGACCTCCAGCAGGCCACAAATGTGCATGTGTCTGCTCAAACGGTCAGAAACAGACTCCATGAGGGTGGTATGAGGGCCCGACGTCCACAGGTGGGGGTTGTGCTTACAGCCCAACACCGTGCAGGACGTTTGGCATTTGCCAGAGAACACCAAGATTGGCAAATTTGCCACTGGCGCCCTGTGCTCTTCACAGATGAAAGCAGGTTCACACTGAGCACGTGACAGACGTGACAGAGTCTGGAGACGCCATGGAGAACGTTCTGCTGCCTGCAACATCCTCCAGCATGACCGGTTTGGCGGTGGGTCAGTCATGGTGTGGGGTGGCAATTCTTTGGGGGGCCGCACAGCCCTCCATGTGCTCGCCAGAGGTAGCCTGACTGCCATTAATATGGGCCCATTAGGTACCGAGATGAGATCCTCAGACCCCTTGTGAGACCATATGCTGGTGTGGTTGGCCCTGGGTTCCTCCTAATGCAAGACAATGCTAGACCTCATGTGGCTGGAGTGTGTCAGCAGTTCCTGCAAGAGGAAGGCATTGATGCTATGGACTGGCCCGCCCGTTCCCCAGACCTGAATCCAATTGAGCACATCTGGGACATCATGTCTCGCTCCATCCACCAACGCCACGTTGCACCACAGACTGTCCAGGAGTTGGCAGATGCTTTAGTCCAGGTCTGGGAGGAGATCCCTCAGGAGACCATCCGCCACCTCATCAGGAGCATGCCCAGGCGTTGTAGGGAGGTCATACAGGCACGTGGAGGCCACACACACTGCTGAGCCTAATTTTGACTTGTTTTAAGGACATTACATCAAAGTTGGATCAGCCTGTAGTGTGGTTTTCCACTTTAATTTTCAGTGTGCCTCCAAATCCAGACCTCCATGGGTTGATAAATTGGATTTCCATTGATTATTTTTTGTGTGATTTTGTTGTCAGCACATTCAACTATGTAAAGAAAAAAGTATTTAATAAGATTATTTATTTCATGCAGATCTAGGATGTGTTGTTTAAGTGTTTCCTTTATTTTTTTGAGCAGTGTATTTTGATTTGTTTAACACTTTTTTGGTTACTACATGATTCCATATGTGTTATTTTATAGTTTTGATGTCTTCACTATTATTCTACAATGTAGATAATAGTACAAATAAAGAAAAACCCTTGAATGAGTAGGTGTGTCCAAACTTTTGATTGGTACTGTTTATACCAGGTGTCTCAGGAAGTAACTGTGGCTCAGTTGGTAGAGCATGGTGTTTGCAACGCCAGGGTTGCTGGTTCGATTCCCACGGGGGGCCAGTACGGAGAAAAAAAAAATGCATGAAATGAAATGTATACATTCACTACTGTAAGTCGCTCTGGATAAGAGCGTCTGCTAAATGACTAAAATGTAAATGTAAATATACGTATGCACTGCACTACGAAGGATGGGATAAACCCTCTGACATACCACTGGAGTGTGCCGTATATAGGGAATAGTGTGCCAATTGGGACACAGACAACATGTTGTGAACCTGTTCTGTCAAACCAGAATGTAGCTGTTCACAACTACTTCTATCATGACACGCCAGTCATTCAGCCAGTCAATCAACCAGTCAGGCATTCAGTCAGCCAGTTAAACCAGCCATTAAAACTTTGTAGAGTCTTTTCTGATCTCTCTCTCTCTCAAGGAACCTAATTTATTTAATTTTCTCTCTATTTCTTGTCATCCGTGATCGGTCTGCCCGCAACTCTTCTTTCTAGTTGGGTTTTCTAACTTTACCTCCATTTGTCTGCTTGAACCAAAAACAAACAAATCTAAAAGTGAAAGAAACGCATGGAGACAGAGAAGAGATTGGGAGAGAGAAATAGGGAGAGGGAGGGAGAAAGGGTGAGGGAGAGAGGGAGAAAAGGTGAGGTAGAGAGAGGGAGAAAAGGTGAGGGAGAGAGGGAGAAAAGGTGAGGGAGAGAGGGAGAAAAGGTGAGGGAGAGAGGGAGAAAAGGTGAGGTAGAGAGAGGGAGGGAGAAAGGGTGAGGGAGAGAGGGAGAAAGGGTGAGGTAGAGAGAGGGAGAAAGGGTGAGGTAGAGAGAGGGAGAAAAGGTGAGGTAGAGAGAGGGAGGGAGAAAGGGTGAGGGAGAGAGGGAGAAAAGGTGAGGGAGAGAGGGAGAAAAGGTGAGGTAGAGAGAGGGAGGGAGAAAGGGTGAGGGAGGGAGAGAGAGAAAGGGTGAGGGAGAGAGGGAGAGAGAGAAAGGGTGAGGGAGAGAGAGAGAAAGGGTGAGGGAGAGAGAGGGAGGGAGAAAGGGTGAGGGAGAGAGGGAGAAAAGGTGAGGTAGAGAGAGGGAGGAAGAGGAGAGAAAGCAGATCGTAGTAGAACAAGAAGAACTAATCTCCATAATCTCCGGAGCATTTCAATAATATCTTATCCTTCTGCTGTCTCTCACCTTATTGCTCGTCTACTGATAGTTAAAGGTGCAATATGCAGAAATGATTCCCTCATTTCCTGGATGCTAAAATTCTAAGATTCTAACGAATTTCACATTTATCTGACAAAACAAGCAGCCAGAGTGTAGAGATCATTGTACCATCTAAACCACTGTGAGATATATTTTCAATAACCCCAAATATTGTATTTTCAGCTGTTTGAAGCTGGTGGACAAAACCCAAAGGAAAACGCGCAAGAAGGAAAGTTAACAGGAGGCATAGAAATAGTGCGCATAGAAAATATCTACCACTTCTTATACTCGCTTTTCAATGAGAAGGACAGATCTATAACTCCCATTTCTATGTGGGTTTGGTCAGGTCACCCCAAAAAGGTACATATTGCAGCTTTAAAGGCTCTACCTGTTCAGTAATGAAATATTATATAGCTGGCTGTCTAGACTGTATTTTTACACCTCAGGATATCCCTCTATCTCATTGTCATTTGACATTATTAATGTGTGGATAGACCATGAGATGGTTCAGAGTAGGATCAGTGTTGCCTTTTAGTTCATAATGAATAAGACTATATGGACAGATGGGACCTGATCCCAGATCACCTCTCCTATTCTGAGATGTTTATTAATATGGGCCCTGGTGTCAGAATAACAATGGAATTGTATCAGTTTTATGTAATTTTTTTCCAGACGTTTTAATGAAATAGCTTGAAGCAGCAGGTAGTCTAGTGGTTAGAGCTTGTGCCAGTAACCGAAAGGTTTCTGGATCGAATCCCTGAGCTGACAAGGTACAAATGTGTCGTTCTGCACCTGAACAAGGCAGTTCCCCCGGGTGCTGAAGACGTGGATGTCGATTATGACAGCCCCCCACACCTCTCTGATTCAGAGGGGTTAAATACGGAAGACACATTTCAGTTGAAGCCATTCAGTTGTACAACTGACTAGGTAACCCACCCACCCAAAAAAAGAGAAAGCTTGGTCTAAAATGAGAATAGTGTTAGTTCCTTAGTTGGCCACATAGGGGCACTCTTTACCTGTTTGTTTTAAAGGGAAAGGGGGATGGAGGGAGATGGAGGAGAGATGGAGAGACTAAGAGAGGAGAGGGAGGGTGGAGAGGGAGAGAGAGAGAGAGAGGGGGTGGGTGGAGAGAGAGGGGGAGGGTGGAGAGGGAGAGAGAGAGAGAGAGGGGGAGGGTGGAGAGGGAGAGAGAGAGGGGGGTGGAGAGGGAGAAAGAGAGAAGGTGGAGAGAGAGAAAGAGGAAGGGTGGAGAGGGAGAGAGTGTGAGAGGGGGGGAGGGTGGAGAGGGAGAAAGAGAGAGAGAGAGAGGGTGGAGAGAAATTGTGCATCCCAAATGACCCCTCTATTCTCTATATAGCTTACTACATAGGGAATACACTATATTTAGACATTTATACTGGCCTCCTGACTGACACATTCTACCTTTCATAGAGAGAGAGAGAGGGGGGGAGGATAGAGAGAGAGAGGGGGAGGGTAGAGAGGGAGAGACAAGGAGAGAAAGCAAAAGATGGGGGAGGGTGGAGAGGGGGAGAGAGAGAGAGAGGGGGAGGGTAGAGAGAGAGAGAGGGAGAGACATGGGGAGGGAGAAATAGAGAGGGAGGGTGGAGAGAGAGAGGGGGAGGGTGGAGAGAGGGGGAGGGTAGAGAGAGGGAGAGACAGAGAGAGAGAGAGAGAGAGAGGGGGAGGGTAGAGCGAGAGAGAGGGTAGAGAGAGGGAGAGACAGGGAGAGAGAGAGGTTCTGTCTGAGTACAGAACCCACAACAGTTGGTAAGTTCATGCTTGCAGGAAAGTGTGTTGGTGGTCAATCTGCTGTTGTCTGTGTGTTGTATCCAGTGTGTGTGACGTGTGTCTGGATTAGTGGCTGTGTGTGTGTGTGTGTGTGTGTGTGTGTGTGTGTGTGTGTGTGTGTGTGTGTGTGTGTGTGTGTGTGTGTGTGTGTGTGTGTGTGTGTGTGTGTGTGTGTGTATTTTTCTGTCTGACATGATCCTGTTTTATTTATTCACTGTTTGAATCCAAATAACATGAGGAGTTTTCTGTAAAGAGAGATGGAGAAATGACTTCTTCAGGAAACACACACACACACACACACACACACACACACACACACACACACACACACACACACACACACACACACACACACACACACACAATGTAAAGGCAACATGCAACAATTTCCAAGATTTTACTGAGTTACAGTTCATATAAGGAAATCAGTCACTTGAAATAAATTCATTAGGCCCTAATACATGGATTTCCTGAACTGTAACTCAGTAACATGTTGGAAATGATTGCATGTTGAAGATAAGGGTGTGGATCTGCAAACCAGTCAGTATCTGCTGTGACCACCATTTCCCTCATGCAGCGCGACACACCTCCTTCACATAGAGTTGATCAGGCTGTTGATTGTGGACTGTAGAATGTTGTCCCACTCCTCTTCAATAGCTGTGTGAAGTTGCTGGATATTGGCGGGAACTAGAACACACTGTCGTACACGTCAATCCAGAGCATCCCAAACATGCTCAATGGGTGGCATGTCTTGTAAGTATGCAGGCCATGGAAGAACTTGGACATTTTCAGCTTCCAGGAATTGTGCACAGATCCTTGCGACATGGGGCCGTGCATTGGGGTGGCAGGTAACCTAGTGGTTAGAGCGTTGGGCCAGTAACCGAAAGGTTACTAGATCAAATCCCCGAGCTGACAAGAGCTGTTGCTCTGCCCCTGAATAAGACAGTTAACCCACTGTTCCTAGTCTGTCATTGTAAATAAGAATTTGTTCTGAACTGACTTGCCTAGTTAAATAAAGGTTAAATGATGAATGGCACGACAACGGGCCTCAGGATGCTGTCATGGTGTCTCTGTGCATTCAAAGTGCCGTTGATAAATTGTGTTTGTTGTCTGTAGTTTATGCCTGCCCATACCATAACCCCACTTCCACCACAGGGCACTGTGTTCACATCAGCAAACTGCTCAGCCATACATCTGCCATCTGCCCGGTACAGTTGAAACCGAGATGAATCCGTGAAGAGCAGTCTTCTCCAGCGAGCCAGTGGCCATCAGGGCATCTGTCCACTGAAGTCAGTAATGATGCTGTTAAGACCCTGGATGCTACAGCTTTAGTTTTTTTCCATTTCTGTTTTGAGGCTGGACTTTCCCACATGTAGCTCGTTAGCACGTTGGGCACACTGATTTAACCAGTTGTTGTTGCTAGTCAACTCTCAGTGGACCCCCCCCCCTCCTAAAACCCACCTGTTTCATTTGGGTTGTTGGTCAGTGACTCTGTTAGTTCCCTTTTCTGTTTGAGCAACAATGTTTGGTTTTCATGTTGGGGAACGTAACAAGGATGACGAGCACGCAGATGAGCTTCCCCGAGATGGACTCTGACAGTTTGTGCAGAAATTCTTTGGTTGTGCAAAGCCACAGTCTCATCAGCTGTTTGGGTGGCTGGTCTCATCAGCTGTTTGGGTGGCTGGTCTCATCAGCTGTTTGGGTGGCTGGTCTCATCAGCTGTTTGGGTGGCTGGTCTCATCAGCTGTTTGGGTGGCTGGTCTCACCAGCGGTTTGGGTGGCTGGTCTCATCAGCTGTTTGGGTGGCTGGTCTCATCAGCTGTTTGGGTGGCTGGTCTCATCGCTGTTTGGGTGGCTGGTCTCACCAGCGGTTTGGGTGGCTGGTCTCATCAGCTGTTTGGGTGGCTGGTCTCACCAGCTGTTTGGGTGGCTGGTCTCATCAGCTGTTTGGGTGGCTGGTCTCACCAGCTGTTTGAGTGGCTGGTCTCATCAGCTGTTTGGGTGGCTGGTCTCATCAGCTGTTTGGGTGGCTGGTCTCACCAGCGGTTTGGGTGGCTGGTCTCATCAGCTGTTTGGGTGGCTGGTCTCACCAGCGGTTTTGGGTGGCTGGTCTCATCAGCTGTTTGGGTGGCTGGTCTCATCAGCTGTTTGGGTGGCTGGTCTCATCAGCTGTTTGGGTGGCTGGTCTCACCAGCGGTTTGGGTGGCTGGTCTCATCAGCTGTTTGGGTGGCTGGTCTCATCAGCTGTTTGGGTGGCTGGTCTCATCAGCTGTTTTGGTGGCTGGTCTCACCAGCTGTTTGGGTGGCTGGTCTCATCAGCTGTTTGGGTGGCTGGTCTCATCAGCTGTTTGGGTGGCTGGTCTCACCAGTGGTTTGGGTGGCTGGTCTCATCAGCTGTTTGGGTGGCTGGTCTCATCAGCTGTTTGGGTGGCTGGTCACATCAGCTGTTTTGGTGGCTGGTCTCACCAGCTGTTTGGGTGGCTGGTCTCACCAGCTGTTTGGGTGGCTGGTCTCACCAGCTGTTTGGGTGTCTGGTCCCACCAGCTGTTTGGGTGGCTGGTCTCAGACCAGGGACCAGTATGAACACGTATCCACTCACTACTGTAAGTCTCTCTGGATAAGAGCGTCTGCTAAATGACTAACATGTAAAACACACACAGGCCGTTTGTCTCCCACACAGGCCAGACTGCAAGCCTATACAGGAAAGGGCAAACTGTGCATACGGACGTACGTGTGTGTTGCAACAGGTCACACATCTTGCTGCTGTGATGTCACACTGTAGTATTTCACCCAGTAGATATGGGAGTTTATCAAAATTGGATTTGTTTTCAAATTCTTTGTGGATCTGTGTAATCTGAGGGAAATATGTGTCTCTAATATGGTCATACATTGGGCAGGAGGTTAGGAAGTGCAGCTCAGTTTCCACCTCATTTTGTGGGCAGTGTTGCACATAGCCTGTCTTCTCTTGAGAGCCAGGTCTGCCTTCGGCGGCCTTTCTCAATAGCGAGGATATGTTCGTTATTCTCTCACTCACATTCACTCATAGCCCAGATGTTTCTGCTCTCATGACGCAAGTGGAGGTTAGTTTACAGAAATCTCTGTAGCCGTGGGCTGTTTGGAGGGTTAAAGAGGCAATCAGGGATTTGAAAAAACAACAACGTGACTGAGTTAAGAAGACAATGTGCCTGTTGATTTTCCAAACATCAACAGCTGTTTGTTGCGATTATCCCCTGACTGTGTTATGGTGTTTGAATGGCAGGGCAGCAGACAGAGAATGGTGTTGTGTCATTAGTTTGACTGTGTTATGGTGTTTGAATGGCAGGGCAGCAGACAGAGAATGGTGTTGTGTCATTAGTTTGACTGTGTTATGGTGTTTGAATGGCAGGGCTGCAGACAGAGAATGGTGCTTCATTAGTTTGACTGTGTTATGGTGTTTGAATGGCAGGGCAGCAGACAGAGAATGGTGCTTCATTAGTTTGACTGTGTTATGGTGTTTGAATGGCAGGGCAGCAGACAGAGAATGGTGTTTCATTAGTTTGACTGTGTTATGGTGTTTGAATGGCAGGGCTGCAGACAGAGAATGGTGTTGTGTCATTAGTTTGACTGTGTTATGGTGTTTGAATGGCAGGGCTGCAGACAGAGAATGGTGCTTCATTAGTTTGACTGTGTGTAGTGTCTCTGACATACATACATCCACTGAGAGCAGGAGGAGAGGGGGAAGACAGACGAGGAAGGAGAGAAGAGGGATAGAGACCGATGGAGAAAGAGAGAGACAGTCTCCTCTTTTTTACATTTTGTTAGCATCTCCCTGGCCGTTTCTCTGTATCTCTTTTCACTACATATCTCTGTCTATCTCTATTCACTACATATCTCTGTCTATCTCTATTCACTAAATATCTCTGTATCTCTATTCACTACATATCTCTGTCTATCTCTATTCACTACATATCTCTCTGTATCTCTCTATTAACTACATTTCTCTGTCTGTATCTCTATTTACTACTGTCATGACGTTGGCCTCTTTGGGTACAGGGCTATCAGTTGACCCCCTCCCCTTTGTACCATCACCCAACCTACCTTCCCCCCCAACCCAGGGTTGTAAAAATTCCAAGAGGAGAATCTACTACAACATGTTTCATAGAGAGACAAAGGAAATTATTCCAACTCATAGAATTGGAGAACCGAGAGACAGGTGTGTTCTGGAGAAGATATGGAAGATTGATGAAGACTCCAGCTACGAACTGGTCCGCTTGGTACAATTTTGTGATACTCATTAGAGACAATATAGCCATATTACCATAAAACTGTTTATATAATAGCCTCAGCGATGAGACTTGAATCCACATGGTTGTATAAAATGTATTAATAAGGATAAAGCTATTTGTAATACATTGAGATGCTATGTACTGATGTTAATGTGATAGAATTGTATTTCTGTAACCAAGTCTAACTCAGTCATAGGCACGCCCCCAGGGACACAGACAGGACCAGGCGTCATTTGACAAGCCTGTTCTATGGGCACTATAAAACACCCCCTGATTTACATTTCTTCAGACCAGGCCTCCACTCCATTGCGAGTTTGGCCCATAGGTTTGACCATCCAAGTACTCTACTGAAAGTGAACTACACCACGTGGTTAACTTTTACTATCGAGACCGACAGAATAAGAACAAGTCTTTGATATTAATTATTAGTCTGCAGCTAAGTAAATTATATCATCGAACGCGAAGACCAACGAAACATCCATTCTATGACGACATTAATGAATGTCGCTCTGAAAGATCCATTCTAACCGAGGGAGAGAGAGAGAGAACGTGGACAAAACTCTCCATCAGAACAGAACTCTTCAACAAGGATTCCCGACGACACACTGAGCGTAAATATATATTGATTGCAATTGTTCCCGAATGAGTGAGCCTTCAATTGTCAATTGTTAATATTAATGAACTCTGTGTACCTTCTCAGCTGACCGTTTATGACCCATTGTCTAACAGACCAGCCATGCTTGTTAGCCATTAGGGCACATTACTATACCAATCCTTTGTGACGATAATTACTGTTTGTATGTTTTCTGTTAATTACTTAGTGTAGTAAATAAATGATTTTAAGACAATTGATGTATGGATGATTTTAGTAAAGACTGGGTTCGTGCAGATACAACAATTTACGACGTTTGGAATGAGACTGGACGAGAGGTAAAATATGCCATTCAAACCAGAAGATAATTCGGCCTATATTATAATATAGGTTAAGTTATATTAGGAAAATTATAACTTTGTAATCTGAATATTTTTCTTGGTGCCCCGATCTCCTAGTTAATTACAATTAAACGATTAATCAGTTTAATTGCGTGATAATAATTACAGGGAGGTTAATTGATAAACCTATCTTCAGTTAATGGTACCCAAAGACACGACAGTACATATCTCTGTCTATCTCTATTCACTACATATCTCTGTCTCTCTCTATTCACTACATATCTCTGTCTCTCTATTCACTACACATCTCTGTTCTATCTCTATTCACTACATATCTCTGTATCTCTATTCACTACATATCTCTGTCTATCTCTATTCACTACATATCTCTGTATCTCTATTCACTACATATCTCTGTCATCTCTATTCACTACATATCTCTGTATCTCTATTCACTACATATCTCTGTCTATCTCTATTCACTACATATCTCTGTCACTCTATTCACTACATATCTCTGTCTATCTCTATTCACTACATATCTCTGTCTATCTCTATTCACTACATATCTCTGTCTATCTCTATTCACTACATATCTCTGTCTCTCTATTCACTACATATCTCTGTCTGTATCTCTCTCTATTCACAACATCTATCTATGTCTGTATCTCTCTGTTTTCACAACATCTGTGTCTGTCTGTCTCTATTCACAACATCTATCTCTATCTGTATCTCTCTCTGTTTTCACATCTCTGTCTGTGTCTGTCTCTATTCACACCATCTATCTCTATCTGTATCTCTCTAAGTTTTCACAACATCTCTGTCTCTGTCTGTCTCTATTCACAACATCTATCTCTGTCTGTATCTCTCTCTGTTTTCACAACATCTCTGTCTGTCTCTATTTCACAACATCTATCTCTGTCTGTATCTCTCTCTGTTTTCACAACATCTCTGTCTGTCTCTATTCACAACATCTATCTCTGTCTGTATCTCTCTCTGTTTCACAACATCTCTGTCTGTCTCTATTCACAACATCTATCTCTGTCTGTATCTCTCTCTGTTTCACAACATATCTGTCTCTGTCTGTCTCTATTCACAACATCTATCTCTGTCTGTATCTCTCTCTGTTTTCACAACATCTCTGTCTCTGTCTGTCTCTATTCACAACATCTATCTCTGTCTGTATCTCTCTCTGTTTTCACAACATCTCTGTCTCTGTCTGTCTCTATTTACAACATCTATCTCTGTCTGTATCTCTCTCTCTGTTTTCACAACATCTCTGTCCGTCTCTATTCACACATCTGTCTCTATCTGTATCTCTCTCTGTTTTCACAACGTATCTGTCTGTCTGTCTCTATTCACAACATCTGTCTCTATCTGTATCTCTCTGTTTTCACAACATCTCTGTCTCTGTCTGTCTCTATTCACAACATCTATCTCTGTCTGTATCTCTCTCTGTTTTCACAACATCTCTGTCTGTCTCTATTCACAACATCTGTCTCTATCTGTATCTCTCTCTGTTTTCACAACATCTCTGTCTCTGTCTGTCTCTATTCACAACATCTGTCTCTATCTGTATCTCTCTCTGTTTCACAACATCTCTGTCTCTGTCTGTCTCTATTCACAACATCTATCTCTGTCTGTATCTCTCTCTGTTTTCACAACGTCTCTGTCTCTATTCACAACATCTTTGTCTGTGTCTGTATCTCTCTCTGTTTTCACAACGGCTCTATCTGTGTCTGTCTCTATTCACAACATCTATCTCTGTCTGGTATCTCTCTCTGTTTTCACAACATCTCTGTCTCTGTCTGTCTCTATTTACAACATCTATCTCTGTCTGTATCTCTCTCTGTTTTCACAACATCTCTGTCTGTCTCTATTCACAACATCTGTCTCTATCTGTATCTCTCTCTGTTTTCACAACATCTCTGTCCTCTGTCTGTCCTCTATTCACAACTCTATCTCTGTCTGTATCTCTCTCTGTTTTCACAACGATCTCTGTCTCTATTCACAACATCTTTGTCTGTGTCTGTATCTTCTCTCTGTTTTCCACAACGCTCTGTCTGTGTCTGTTCTATTCACAACATCTATCTCTGTCTGTATCTCTCTCTGTTTTCACAACTCTCTGTCTCTTGTCTGTCTCTATTTACAAACTCTATCTCTGTCTGTATCTCTCTCTGTTTTCACAACATCTCTGTCTGTCTCTATCACAACAATCTGTCTCTATCGTATCTCTCTCTGTTTTCACAACATCTCTGTCTCTGTCTGTCTCTATTTCACAACATCTATCTCTGTCTGTATCTCTCTCTGTTTTCACAACATCTCTGTCTGTCTCTATTCACAACATCATGTCTCTATCTGTATCTCTCTCTGTTTTCACAAACATCCTGTCTCTGTCTGTCTCTATTCACAACATCGGTCTCTATCTGTATCTCTCTCTGTTTTCACAACATCTCTGTCTCTGTCTGTCTCTATTCACAACATCTATCTCTGTCTGTATCTCTCTCTGTTTTCACAACGTCTCTGTCTCTATTCACAACATATTTGTCTGTGTCTGTATCTCTCTCTGTTTTCACAACGGCTCTGTCTGTGTCTGTCTCTATTCACAACATCTATCTCTGTCTGTATCTCTCTCTGTTTTCACAACATCTCTGTCTGTCTCTATTCACAACATCTATCTCTGTCTGTATCTCTCTCTGTTTTCACAACGTCTCTGTCTCTATTCACAACATCTCTGTCTGTGTCTGTATCTCTCTCTGTTTTCACAACGGCTCTGTCTGTGTCTATCTCTATTCACAACATCTATCTGTCTGTATCTCTCTCTGTTTTCACAACATCTCTGTCTGTCTGTCTCTATTCACAACATCTATCTCTGTCTGTATCTCTCTCTGTTTTCACAACGGCTTTTTTGTGTGTCTATCTCTATTCACAACATCTATCTCTGTCTGTATCTCTCTCTGTTTTCACAACATCTCTGTCTGTCTGTCTCTATTCACAACATCTATCTCTATCTGTATCTCTCTCTGTTTTCACATCTCTGTCTGTCTGTCTCTATTCACAACATCTATCACTATCTTGTATCTCTCTCTGTTTTCACAACATCTCTGTCTGTCTGTCTCTATTCACAACATCTATCTCTGTCTGTATCTCTCTCTGTTTTCACAACATCTCTGTCACTATTCACAACATCTATCTCTGTCGGTATCTCTCTCTGTTTTCACATCTCTGTCTCTATTCACAACTAACTGGGAATAAACAACATGATAGATGAAAGAGATTAGTTCCATTAACAGTAATTCTCCTGACTAAATTGATTTGACCAATAACTGCTCATATTATTTTTTCTGCTAAAAGAGTGATAACGTTATAAACTACCCAGTCCTTGCCTTGACGATAAAACCTATTAATGTAATACATTGTGGCCTATAGATTTGTCTACACTCCAAATGCAGCCTATTCCTATTAGTGCACTACTTTTGACCAAGGCCCATAGGGCTCTGGTCAAAAGTAGAGCACTATACAGTATCTAGGGAAATGGTGCCTTTTAGGACTCATCCTTGATCTTCAGGGCCGTAGCTTTTAAGTGTGAAATAACACATTATCGACAGGGTTAAACAGAGAGACATAGAGGTTAGAGGTTGTGTTGGAAGATGTATGTGTGGAGCCCAGAGAGTAAGGGGTCTTGTTTATAAATCCTTTATATAAAATAAAAAACAACTAATGAAGAATTAAAAAAAAATATATTTACAATTTACATTATTTTTTTATAATTACTTACAATTTACACTCATTTTTTGTAATTATTTACAATGTAGTTTTTTAAATAATTATTTATAATTGTTTTGCTCTGAACTTGTAGCAGTTATTTTATTAATGAGAGATGTAGTTTTAGATTTCAGAACCAAATGTAATTAAACTGCTTGTTTGTGCTGCAGTGTGTGTGGATATTGGGTAATGTACGTAAAGGGGCAATCCGGTGTTTGTTACATCCATTTATCCATAAATGAAATATAGTCAGTCCTTGTGCCCATAGCTCTGAGAGTCATTTCATTTCTCCAGCCCCATTGCCCAGCTGTTTACCAAAACAACTGCTAGGTCGGCCTTTAAGATGGTAAGTGATGTTGGAATTGAAGTGCAGTCTCCCTCCCTCTCTCTCTCTCTGTATCGTTATGCATTTTTGATCTGCCATTCTTTATTTCTCAAAGAAAAGGTGTCAAGGTTTTCCTTTAATCTCTTTCTCTCTCTCCCCCCATCCCCTCAAGGCCACAGGAGAGCTATACAGATGAAATCCACTCAGGAGGACTATATGTGAAAGAAAGACCTCAACACTCAAAAACACTTTTGTACTACAGATGAGTGTTCTTGAGAAGGAGTGGCCACTTGACTCTGTTTGTGTCACTACTGGAACACTAATCCTTATATGCCTAGTGCACTACTGCAACACTATTCCCTATATAGCTAGTGTACTACTGGAACACTATTCCCTATATAGCTAGTGCACTACTGGAACACTATTCCCTATATAGCTAGGGCCCTACTGGAACACTATTCCCTATATAGCAGGTGCACTACTGGAACACTATTCCCTATATAGCTAGTGCACTACTGGAACACTATATAGCTAGTGTACTACTGGAACACTATTCCCTATATAGCTAGTGCACTACTGGAACACTATTCCCTATATAGCTAGTGTAGTACTGGAACACTATTCCCTATATAGCTAGGGCACTACAGGAACACTATTCCCTATAAAGCTAGTGTAGTACTGGAACACTATTCCCTATATAGCTAGGGCACTACTGGAACACTATTCCCTATATAGCTAGTGTAGTACTGGAACACTATTCCCTATATAGCTAGGGCACTACTGGAACACTATATAGCTAGTGCACTACTGGAACACTATTCCCTATATAGCTAGTGCACTACTGGAACACTATTCCCTATATAGCTAGTGTAGTACTGGAACACTATTCCCTATATAGCTAGTGTACTACTGGAACACTATTCAAAATCAAATCAAATCAAATTTATTTATATAGCCCTTCGTATATCAGCTGAAATCTCAAAGTGCTGTACAGAAACCCAGCCTAAAACCCCAAACAGCAAGCAATGCATGTGAAAGAGGCACGGGTGGCTAGGAAAAACCTCCCTAGGAAAAACCTCCCTAGAAAGGCCAAAAAACCTAGGAAGAAAACCTAGAGAGGAACCAGGCTATGAGGGGTGGCCAGTCCTCTTCTGGCTTGTGCCGGGTGGATATTATAACAGAACATGGTCAAGATGTTAAAATGTTCATAAATGACAGCATGGTCAAATAATAATAATCAGTGTAGGTTGTCGAGGGTGACAACAAGCAAGTCCGTGTGAACAGGTCATGGGTTTCCGTAGACCGCAGGCAGAACAAGTTGAAAACTGGAGCAGCAGCATGGCCAGGTGGATGGGGACAGCAAGGAGTCATCAGCCAGGTAGTCCTGAGGCATGGTCCTAGGCTCAGGTCCTCGAGAGAAAGAAGAAGAGAGAAGAGGAATTAGAGAGAGCATATTTAAATTCACACAGGACACCGGATAAGACAAGAGAATACTCCAGATGAAACAGACTGACCCTAGCCCCCCGGCACATTAACTACTGCAGCATAAATACTGGAGGCTGAGACATTTCCCCATATAGCTAGTGTAGTACTGGAACACTATTCCCTATATAGCTAGTGCACTACTGGAACACTATTCCCTATATAGCTAGTACACTACTGGAACACTATTCCCTATATAGCTAGTGTACTACTGGAACACTATTCCCTATATAGCTAGGGCCCTACTGGAACACTATTCCCTATATAGCTAGGGCACTACTGGAACACTATTCCCTATATAGCTAGTACACTACTGGAACACTATTCCCTATATAGCTAGTACACTACTGGAACACTATTCCCTATATAGCTAGTGCACTACTGGAACACTATTCCCTATATAGCTAGTGTACTGGAAACACTATTCCCTATATACCTAGTGATAATGGACACTATTCCCTATATAGCTAGTGCACTATGGAACAC
>NW_021822554.1:158351-160851 GCF_901001165.1 Salmo trutta
CTCTCTCTCTGTGTCTCTCTCTTTCTCTTTTTCCAATTTCATTTGAAGGTATGTATTGGCATGGGAAACATATGTTAACATTGCCAAAGGAAGTGGCAACAGGTCACACATCTTGCTGCTGTGATGCACACTGTGGTATTTCACCCAGTAGATATGGGAGTTTATCAACATTGGAGTCTCAATTTAGTGTTTCTTCCATTTTGTGAAATCTTGGTTGGTAAGCGGACCCCAGACTTCACAACCATAAAGGGCAATGGGTAATAGATAATAAACACACACAAAAGTTCCAAAACACTAAAGACATTTCAAATGTCATATTATGTCTAAGTACAGTGTTATAATGATTTGCAAATAGTGAAAGTACAAAAGGGAAAATAAATAAACACAAATATGTGTTGTATTTAAAATGGTGTTTGTTCTTCACTGGTTGACATTTTGTTGTTGCTGTCTCTCACTCTCTTCCCATCTCTGTGTTGGTTTTGCCCTGTTGTCAATACTATTATCCAGCTGCCTCTGGTTTTAATGGCAGCGTTGATATTTCGTTCTGTGTGTTTAACGTTAAATGGTGTATGGAAGAAGTTTGGACTAAGAGATGGGAAGGATTGTATTCACAATATTCATTATTCATGTAGGAAACAATGGTGTGTGTGGATGTCTGTCCTCTCTCACCGTGACGCCAGACCGGACTAGCTGTCTGTCCTCTCTCACCGTGACGCCAGACCGGACTAGCTGTCTGTCCTCTCTCACCGTGACGCCAGACCGGACTAGCTGTCTGTCCTCTCTCACCGTGACGCCAGACCGGACTAGCTGTCTGTCCTCTCATCACCGTGACGCCAGAACCGGACTAGCTGTCTGTGCTCTCTCACCGTGACGCCAGACCGACTAGCTGTCTGTCCCTCTCGCACCGTGACGCCAGACCGGACTAGCTGTCTGTCCTCTCTCACCGTGACGCCAGACCGGACTAGCTGTCCCTGGCCTCTCTCACCGTGACGCCAGACCGACTAGCTGTCTGTCCTCCTCACCGTGACGCATGACTCACTAGCTGTCTGGTCCTCTCTCACACCGGGACGCCAGACCGGACTAGCTGTCTGTCCTCTCTCACCGTGACGCCAGACCGGACTAGCTGTCTGTCCTCTCTCACCGTGACGCCAGAACCGGACTAGCTGTCTGTCCTCTCTCACCCGTGACGCCAGACCGGACTAGCTGTCTGTCCTCTCTCACCGTGACGCCATAACATGACTAGCTGTCTGTCCTCTCTCACCGTGACGCCAGACCGGACTAGCTGTCTGTCCTCTCTCACCGTGACGCCAGACCGGACTAGCTGTCTGTCCTCTCTCACCGTGACGCCAGACCGGACTAGCTGTCTGCCTCTCTCAAAACCGTGACGCCAGACCGGACAGCTGTCTGTCCTCTCTCACCGTGACGCCAGACCGGACTAGCTGTCTGTCCTCTCTCACCGTGACGCCAGACCGGACTAGCTGTCTGTCCTCTCTCACCGTGACGCCAGACCGGACTAGCTGTCTGTCCTCTCTCACCGTGACGCCAGACCGGACTAGCTGTCTGTCCTCTCTCACCGTGACGCCAGACCGGACTAGCTGTCTGTCCTCTCTCACCGTGACGCCAGACCGGACTAGCTGTCTGTCCTCTCTCACCGTGACGCCCAGACCGGACTAGCTGTCTGTCCTCTCCCACCGTGACGCCAGAACCGGACTAGCTGTCTGTCCTCTCCTCACCGTGACGCCAGACCGGACTAGCTGTCTGTCCTCTCCCACCGTGACGCCAGACCGGACTAGCTGTCTGTCCTCTCCCACCGTGACGCCAGACCGGACTAGCTGTCTGTCCTCTCCCCACCGTGACGCCAGACCGGACTAGCTGTCTGTCCTCTCTCCACCGTGACGCCAGACCGGACTAGCTGTCTGTCCTCTCCCACCGTGACGCCAGACCGGACTAGCTGTCTGTCCTCTCCCACCGTGACGCCAGACCGGACTAGCTGTCTGTCCTCTCCCACCGTGACGCCAGACCGGACTAGCTGTCTGTCCTCTCCCACCGGACGCCAGACCGGACTAGCTGTCTTCCTCTCTCACCGTGACGCCAGACCGGACTAGCTGTCTGTCCTCTCTCACCGTGACGCCAGACCGGACTAGCTGTCTGTCCTCTCTCACCGTGACGCCAGACCGGACTAGCTGTCTGTGCTCTCTCACCGTGACGCCAGACCGGACTAGCTGTCTGTCCTCTCTCACCGTGACGCCAGACCGGACTAGCTGTCTGTCCTCTCTCACCGTGACGCCAGACCGGACTAGCTGTCTGTCCTCTCTCACCGTGACGCCAGACCGGACTAGCTGTCTGTCCTCTCTCTCAAAAAGAAAACTGCACCGTGACGCCAGACCGGACTAGCTGTCTGTCCTCTCCCACCGTGACGCCAGACCGGACTAGCTGTCTGTCCTCTCCCACCGTGACGCCAGACCGGACTAGCTGTCTGTCCTCTCTCACCGTGACGCCA